>NC_051184.2:149997152-150179652 GCF_013339695.2 Rhipicephalus sanguineus | reverse complement strand
GTAAGCGTCGACCGTGTCTAAAGCGCGTACGCTTAGGCATGTTGGTAATTCATGGTGAATTTTCTAACGGGGGCTCAAAACGAACAAGGTTGAAAAAGAATGACGTGGTGTCCGCATTGTTTTTTTCCCGTCCTTGTTTGATTTGAGCGCTAAAAAACTGAACGTGTCTAAGAAAGTTTCATATGCTGCGCGTCCTCCTTTCAACAGCTACAGGATCGTTATGTGGCTACTATCGAGACGTGTTTTCCTTGCGTGTGACCTTGCGTGTGACGTATGCATATGTATGCATCCGCAAAGGCACGTATTTACCGTAATGTTCGGCTTAATGCGTGTGCTTGCACTTATGCTTAGGTGTTAATACAGCCAATTTCGTTAAAATCGGACCGACGTTTTAATTCACCCGCAACGTAAGTACCGATAGGTTGCCTGATGCGGCCGGCACCCGTGTCTGTTGAGCCGTTAGTTGAACTTTAACTGTAGTCGAACGGTTCCTTGTCTGTGTGTGGCCGAATAGCCGTATCTGAATTGTGCAAGCGCTAGGTTGAGCATTAGAGCATGCGTTCGAGCACAATTTATTTGATTCTGCTTGTTTCCACCATATTTTGCTTTAATAATTGTGTTCTGGTTATTAAGAATTGCATGCGCGTTTCCCCGCTTTGGCGTTAAAACTTCGCTAAATACCTTTACGTGTACGAACATTATAAAACACACTTTGTAGCACCACTTCCAATTACATTTTCTGGTAGATGACAAGCCTTATGATCTTACGGGTATAGTAAATTCTCTAGACATGCGCTACAGATGTTAAAGGGGTCTGTGGTATGTGCAGCATATCAATACTTTATTTATTGCTGAAAACACTCAATGAAGTTATGCATACTTCACGGAACACATGCATAAGTACACATGCATGTGTTGCTGCTCAAATGTAAAATTAGACAATATATTTATGTGAGCACGCAACAGGTCTAAACTGCCTTTTTTCAAGCTGTTGGCATCGGAACAATTATACAAGTTCGAACATGAGTTTCACCGAATGCTTATTGTGTATTGCTAAATTGCGTTCAGTAGCTTCCAGGATTCTGGGTGCCTGGGGTTGCAGAAACTTGTGTGCTTTATCGTGATGGCATGTAGTTCAAGGTTGATGCCTCGTAAGTTTTAGCATTTCCACCTTTTCCCCCATACAGCCTGTGCTGCTTTGGTGAGGAGTATTGTCTTTTTTAGCCAACCAGAATCATTGAAACTAATGACCACAATTTGGCAGTACACAATAGTCATTTAGTGAACCCAATTTCTGACATTATATAATCGTCTCAATGTGAGCAGCATGAAGAAGGCTACATTAGTTGTACTGACAAGTTAACACGTAATATAATTTTAGGTGTTACCTGCAATGGATGCATGATGATTGTGCATACCGTCATGTATGTGCAGTGGTACTGTGCTTTGTGCAATAAATAAAATTTCATATCATGCATATTGCATTGCATTCCCTTTAAAAAACACATCATATGAGTATCATAGTATATCTACAGAAATACAAATGTACCTGTGTGTACGCACTTATGCACACGTTTGGCCAGCTGCACGAACAGAATTTACCGATAGCAGCCAACCACATTACTCACACACAGAACTTAACTTCCAATTACACGTGGTCAACACGTACAGCTCACAGGGGCCGGGCGCCTTCGCCTAAGAGCTGTAGCTTTGTGTTGGTGCATGAGTGAGCTAAAAGGGTAAAGTTCAGATCTTTGATATCAGATGTATAGAAAGTTCTGCCACAATACGCTTTTTGCTGCATTTATTCATCAGCATGCCCTTTTTGCATTTATCACTGTGTGGTGTCAGACTTCACTGAATATGTTGGCCGTGCACTGCATTTATACCCACACAGAACTAAGAAATTTCCAGTATGACAGGAGCATACTGTATGTTACACTCTTTCTTGTGAAACATTTGGTCATTACTCCTGTTTTTGTTTTAGGGGCTTCCGGGTATGAATCTACTGTAGAGAAGGAACACCGTGTCCCCGCTTCTGTCGAAGGAATCAGAGTCGCCTGGGCAGCTGAAGATGGAATGTGCAACCAGCAGTGAAGAGCTGTGATCTTGTAATGTGCAAGTGTATGAACAGTCACGTTAAGTTAATCTAACACCAATTACATTACCTTGTCAAATTTTGTGATTTTGTACTGCTAAAGTTTATACACAGTTGCATAGTGTGAGCTGTAAATAAGCCTTGGGCAAGTTTGTCATCATGCAGTTTGGCGGTGTTTACACATGAGTTCTACAAATAGTGTCACACCCTCTTACTTTTCTTTCCTTTTTTTCAGTTGTGTACGTTCACTGTCAACAGCTTCGATAGGCTTTAACTTCTGATGCCTCTGATGTAAATTTTCATGGTTCCAGATAGATCACTTGTTAACTACTATGTATGAGGGAACGTCAAGAAGTAAAGGCACATTTCAGAAACGGTACACCTATTCTAATGATAGAAAACTGAAGCATACCTTATTTTTTCTACATTACTTCCTGCACTTCAACGTACTTTGTGCAACGTTTCACAACTTTCTTGATTCTGTCGGGAAAAAAAAAGTTTTTTGGTTGCACCTGTAATCAATTTTGCACAGCATCATGACTTCTGCGTCAATAGCGGATCTTCTTCCCCGGAGTACTTCTTTCAATGGTCCAAACGTATAAAAAGCCCTTGGAGCCAGGTTTGGACTTTCTAGTGGGTGTTTGAGCAATTCAAAACCCAACTTCTTTATTGTTTTCGCAGTCCGCTTGGCAGAATGTGGCCGATCATTATCTTGCTGCAGGATCACACCTTTTCACAGTTTTTCATGACATGTAGATCTGATTGGAGGTTTGACTTTCGGTCGTAACACATCACAATATTCGCAGTTTCACCTCTTGGGGTGAAATGAACGGCTACGACACCGTCCTTGTTCCAGTATAGTGTTAGCATAACCTTGTGAGCTCATGGTTGATGTTCCAATTCCTTAAATTCTGGTGATGAGTGTTTCTAAATCATGCTCGCAGCTTTACCTTGCGGTTTGTGATGACGTACCCAAGTTTCATATACAGCAACAATTTGCTCTAAAAAAATCCCATCTCCCTCACAACAATAACGGGTCAAACGTTTACGAGAGAGATGTCCAAACTTTGTGTCTTATAATATCCAGATAATTCATTCGGGACCCACCTTGCACACACTTTAGAAAAATTTAGCCTGTTTTTTCAGATGGAATACGCTGAACCAAAACTGATATGTAAAGTATTGGCGATTTCGTCCGCTGTGATTCGTCTGTTTTCCATCACGATACCCTCAAACGTTGATGGCCTGGTCGATCTTTCCACGTCACGTAAAGTTATTCCATGTTCGACACGCACTATCGATTCGGAGATCTTGCTTCATGATAAACAAATGTCACCATAATGTGCTTGCATTCGACAAATAATTTCTGCAGGTTTAACACCTTCCACAGAGCAAAGCGAATCGCTGCCCTCATTTCCTCCCTGGTGGAGGTCGACAGTGAAGCTGCCATGCTTAACGGTCTTCAACTCTGACTAAAGCGGGAATAAGAGTGACACATTCCAGAGAAGTGTTGCAGACGACACCAATCCAGCGCCGGATACTATACTCGGTGACAACTTATCTCAACAGGAGAGCCAAGAGTACAGAGCCGGGGCTTCCGCACATTCGTGTTGCTCCGCAATCAGTACAGCAGCTTGCGGCTGACTTCGGTTTAGCTCACTCGCATCGTTCACGCGTTATAAAAACATATGCGCGAAAATGTGAATGGGAGAGACATTTTGATGGTGCAGTGTACATTGTAGTGTCGTATTAAGAGTATATTTTGCTTCGAGAACTAAAGAGTGCGTTTGCGGCCGCACATTGACCCACTACGTCATGGATGCCTTGTTTACTTCGGAAAACGGGCGTTCTGAAAAGCTGGTGCTGTCTAAGAAATGGAAAGAACAGGAAGGCATTCTTGCAAAGTGAGCAATAACTGTATTTTACCCACGACTTTCCGCCACTGTTTCAGTCTCATAATAAATAAAGCAGCATTTATTTCAGGCAAGCAAATGAGAAAATTATCAGCAAACTTAAGTACTACTTTTTGGCGCGTAGCAGGCATGCGTTTCGGTTCTGTGGCTTCCATAGTGCTGCCAAGAAAAGTTGTCGCCGAGAGTAGCAGTGTTAACAAACTCTAGCGGGTGAGATAGCAAAAGTCGCTTTACTTTTAGGGGCGAAGCTCCTTAAGGCGGCACCCGTTCGTCCCTCGTAGTCGTCGTGCTCGTAGTAGTGAGTAACAAGTCTTACGCTTTGACCTCCAAGGTGGTGCCGGTGGGAGATTTCTCCTGTGCGTTGTTGAACAATAAAAAATTCGCAGCGTGCGCGTTAACTAAAAGCCGACTTCTTCTGTTTCTCATTGCCATTAGCAGCCATTGTTTACCTCCAAGGTAGTGCCTGGTGAGATTTCTCCTGTGCGTGATTAAACAATAAAAATTTTGTTCAAAACGCCGTTGATTGATGAAATAAACCAACGAAAGACGCCAGATGTTTTGTAAAAGCAGAACGAAAGAACGCCAGATGTTTTTCTTAAAGTGTAGTAGCAGTAGTTATATTTAGCCACCTCGCCCGATCGTCAACGGGCGAGGTGGACCGGCAACGGCGCGAGGACCCTGCCGTACGAGAGTTAAATCACACTAAAAGACATACTTTGCGGGCGATACACTCTAGTGAGCTTTCAACTTTTCGTCTTAATGTACATGATAAAGAAATTATTTCTACGAAAAACGCAAGGCACACCTTGAGCAATATGTTTGGTTTTGGGACGCTAAATGGAACCATGAGGCGATGCGAAGCCGGAGCACTTGCACGATCGCGTTCCGTTGGCTTTCGTTGGGCATGCTACCGACCTCGCGTCGTGGAACGCGCGTCCTGTCTTCCCTCTAGCCTTGCCTTTAATTCGCACAGGGCGAGCGGGGAATGCGGTCGCTCTTGGCGCTCTTTGGCTCGGGAGCGGACTTCTTCCTTGCATTTCACCGATCACAAGTGATAATGAAGGGACCACGTAAACCAACAGTACAATAAAAGTTTGATGTTTAATATATACACGATGTTTCACACTCTTTATATTATGTACTGGGCGCATTTCACGGAAGAGTTTCACGGTTTACAGATGATTCCCTCCGTAGCTTCGCCCCACTCATCATCATTCACCCCGTGGATATGCTGTGATTTTTTTGACTACCCCTCGTATATATACATCTGATGATCTTACAGTTAATTTTTATTTATGCAAGTGATCTTTTCCTTAGTATTGTCGTTTTGCCACGCTGTAGGCAGTTTACGCATTAAGTACCTTTTTGGAAGTTGTGTGCTATATCAAGACACTAATAGTTATAGATGTAAAGACATGTTGTGCTAAAAAATAAACATCTTGCTTTGAAAATTGTGTTCCCTTATTTTTCTCAGTTGGACAGGAACTTTGCTAACATGCATCAGAACTTCAGTCACTAACTTCAGGCGTCAATATAGTTAATGTTTACTCAGATGTGCTTGCACGCTGTCAAAATATTTCCTGTGTGAACATTTGTGGACTTTACATATAATTTAAACTTTACAGTAAACTTGAAACAGTGCTTGGTGTACCTAACACAATGTTAAGTATGTGGTGTGTTTGAGAACTACATTATAAAAAACTTTATCGGACATTACAGCAACATTTATTACAGCTATATTTCCTGCTTGAGATCATCCCACTTTGGGAGGATGGCCAAGTGTAAGTGCCTTCCGTAGCGCAAGCCAGGGCGACTAGGGCATGCAACACAGAAGCGCCTGCATTTACATTCGGCTGTTCTCCTAAAGCAAGAATAATCTCCATTAGGCAAGATGCATCAACAAAGCTTCAATGACCAGTAGTCAACGAAACATTGGTAACAGGTACTTAGGACGCTTAAAAACAGTGCAACTTTCAATTTAACGTTCCGTTAGCATCTATTGAAAGTTATCAAGGAAATTTCAATTGGTTATCGAAGGCCAATGGTCGACTAAATGTTGGTTGCTGGTATATAGGACGTTTAAAAACGGTCTAACAACTTTCAATTTAACGTTCCTTTAGCGTCTATTGAAAGTTATTAGAGAAATTTCTATTGGTTATCGGTGGCCAATAGTCGACGGAATGTTGGTTGCTGGTATATAAGACGGTCTAACGACTTTCAATATACCGTCGGTAGGTTCTATCGACTTTTCCCATTAAACTGTCTATTGACGGTTGGTACAAATTTTTGTAAGGGTACATCGTAAGCAGAATTCTTGTTACGGTATACTCTAGGCACGCTCAAATTATTCTACTTTTGTCGTCATCATCGCCTTTACAAAACAGTAAACACACATGGAATTTATATGTGGGAATAGTACCAATGACGCAGGCAGTTAAAAATTAAAATAAAGCAGAGAAGGAATTTAAGAACAGGTTACAAAAGACACATTACAGTAAACCGGCGGGCAAAAACAATACAGAGGAACAGGCAATGCAAACGGAGGACAGCAAAGAGAGCACTGTGCCAACGGTGAAATTATCATTAAAAGAACTTCTTGAATAATTCAACAGGAAGTACAGAGAGTACGCCAAAAGATCTTCTGTTTCGTAAATGGTCGTCTTGTTCTACTGCATCCAACATCGGCAACGGGGGTGCGACTGTTGTTATTACCTCATTTGTATATAAGTGAATCTCGTCGTATGTAAGTGAAGCTTACATCCACGATATATCACTAATCGCTGATGTGTGAAAGCAGCGAGACGAAAAGCAACCCTATTCTTGCATTCCTGAGACTGAAAACGAAGCACAACGTGAGAAAAAGCTTCAATAACGACACTATCGATAACGATAACCACACATCAGAATTTGAGCGGAAGACGCCGCACGCATTGGAGTACGCAAGAGAGTACCGTGGCTACGTACAAATGTCATAACGCTGACACAACTACAAATAAACTAAACATTGAGAAAACAAAAGGTCAGATGCGCGTAGACTTTCGCGCGCTAGTTTTTGTCGAGATGGCCCGAGTGCCATCACGTGACTCTGCTCCACCAATGGGGACGCGTAGACCTAATAGCGTGTGCTCGCTGAAGCACTCTGGCGGAAAAATAAAAAAAATGTCACTGTCGCCTAGTTTATTCTGGTGGCTTAGTGGTAGCAGTATCAGCTTGAGAAGCGGAGTTCACCCGATCTTTATTGTTTCGCTCGGGGGTGTTTCTACAGAAGTATCTTGCAGCTTAAGATGCTCGATACATTACTGAATATATTGGAAATACAGATACAGATACTCGTTTTGCGGGACGTATCTCGATACAGATACAAGATACCCAAAGAGTATCTAAGATACATGTATCTTCGATACTGCCCAGCACTGTCTATGTGTATATCTTTCTGCGGTTTGCATTAAACTTCAGTAGCTAGTAGCGCATCATCCTGTGCCTTTCATTCTCGTTTCTCTGTGCTGTGGGGGTTTTTGCCGCACTTTCTTTAACTATGAATACACATAAACTCGCCCAACTGTGCATTTTAGGATAAAGTTTGCTGAATAAACCCGATTCCACTAAGTGTCATTTTGAACAAGGCGAAATTTTCAAATGCGCATCCTACTGGAAAGGTTGCATGCAGTATCATGCATAACACTCCGCATCAATCCCAGTATTTGCCCAAGTGCTGTAAGATGTAAGAAATGTTCGACATAGTGTACAATGAGGCACAGTGGAGTGTTCCCACAATACACTGTCTCGTACACAAGCAGTGGCGGAGCAACTCTTGCTCCTTTGCCAGAAACGTCTTCCTGAAAATGATACAAAAAAGAAGTTCATTAAGCTTTCTGTGTCCATAAAACTCGCAAAGGACTCACACTTCACTACACTTATTGCAGACCTTTTAACAAAACATGAAACAAATGCAAAATTGTGAGGCTGCTAAGTAGTTCCTTGTCAACCTTTCATGTACACAGGACGGAAAATACACGAAGGTAAAGGAATGCGAAACAACACCAGAAGTGTTACTCTTGTCCTCTGTACCACCATTCGGGTAGATTTCGATGTCAGTCAAGTTAGCATTATAGTGTAAAGGGGTGTGAATGTTAGTCAGGTTCACTTCGTATTTAAGCATGTTGGGCACCAGATTCTTGATCAACCACAGCTGCTCTGTTTAGGACTGAATATTGGGCAACTTGGTATTGATTCATGGCAAAAATTAACAGCATATTTGTAATGAAGACAAAAAAATTGGGGGACCCTTAAGCTTCGCCTTTAAGAGTTGAACGCGATAGCGAAATCCGGCCCCTAGTGCGCACTTCAACCACTAAGTGCATACTTATTAATGTGTATTGTTACACTCACACACGCACGCACGCGCGCGAATTTTACAGGCTTTCGATCTAAAGCAAGAGTCGCATGGCCTCCAAGATATACGCCGCGCGCCGGTCCTCTCGGATGCCATGAAAAGTCGAGACATATTTCTCACAATGCCTCACAGATGGCAGCACATTATCTAGCGTTTGCTGCGTTGGCTTGATATGTTTTCCTCTAGATGGACATAGTTGTCCATTTTTAGAGCTGTTTGAAAGTTCGTGTGTGTATTTAGCGGCGATGGCTGCACTATCCCGGCGTTTTTCGACGTAGTTTGATGGCCTCGCGAATGCGCCTACCGTATGGGCTCGTTTTCGTCGTGACACCTGCCAAACAAAATGCGTTAAGGAGACTCCTTCTACTACATGGCATTTATGTAGTGTTTTTGTCCGAAGCAGCTGCAAGCAACATCGTGGCTTTGTGGTTAGACACCTGTTTGCCACGCGAACGGCCTGGGTTCGATCCTCATTGGGACCGAAGATTTTATCGTTTATTTTATTTGCTACTTTCTCGATTTTTCGCTCACGGATGATTTTTCGCTCACAACCAACGGTGCCGACGCCGACAGCGGAATTTCTGCGACACGAGCTCTCTAACGCTACCGCGTTAAAAAGACCTGGACGCAATGCCAGCGTTTTCACCTTGTCAGAAATTGTGTCAACAGTGAGAATACTGTGTACAGATAATAAACACTATGGCAACATATTTCAAAACAAAATAGCGAGGGAAGAAACAAGGTGATTCAAGAAGGTGGTTCAACAGGTTCAACTGGCTTATAGCAATGTGATTAAAATAATTTTGCATAACTAATACATCTCCTAAAGGCTATAAATATGCATACGTAAACCTGGCAAGTTCCAGTGCTGATATGCGATTAATGAAGTGACAATACCACAAAATGCATGTTCTTCACAACACACACTGTCACTTAGCGGATGTCTGTCACATAATATGGGCATAATTATGTTTCATCATATGGTCATAATTATGTGATGATTATGCCACATGTCAACGCGCCCAAATTGAAACAGTGTGCAAAATTGGGCTAGTTTGTTTAACTTCATTGTTTAAACAGCGCAAAAGAAGAAGACACGAGGAGAACTACACAGGACAGGCGCTGGACTAACAACTATTGTGTTTATTGAGCAGAAAGGAACAAATACACGTAATCCGACTGCGCGCGTATCATCGCATTATAGATAATTCTCCCTTCTTTCAAGCAGGCTAAATTCGCAATCATGCAGATAGATAGATGGCGTGGAGATGCAAACATAATTGTTGTACTTAATGTGAAAAGCTTCTATGATTTCACGAGCACCGCAGCGGTGGCTACATGGTTGAGCGTCCGCTTCCAATGCGGGAGATACCGGGTTCGATTCCCAGGGCCGATCGGGAACCCACCGGTTTTTCCAAAAGGGTAGAGGAGTACACCTACATGGCGCGCGGTTGTTAATGGGTGCTCATCTCGAAAGGTGGCCCCATAAGAATCTGCAGAGATCCCTGGGCGCACCTTAACCCACCGCAGCCTTGGTGAAATAGTTGAGCATCCGCCGCTGCTGTGGGAGGCAGGGAATTGCTCCCGCCGGGTACTTACCGGTAAAATAGGGGCAAGCGCACTTCCGGCCTGGTGCTCGGCACAAAGAAGTTCATAGTCGCTTGGGAGGGCGCCCACCCTGTGGGAAATTGGCGACATGGGACCGCCAGACCTAAAAATAAGGTCATCCTCTTTTTTTTTGGTGTAAGGAATGAATGAGCCTGAAGATGACATGCGTGCGAATAAAAAACGGTTTGCAACCACAAGAAGGACAACGAGCAGATAACCGTACACTTATAGGGCACGACACCTGTTCAGGAATGGAGCGCTCACCGTTCTTGCTCTTCGAGGCTGCCCTGCTTCTTGGTCAACTGACTGGCTCAGCTATCGGTGGCCTTTCATCAGACTGCCCGGTTCAAACAACGCTACCAGGCAATAATCGGTCACAATCGACCCCGGGAACGCCCCTTTCACTTCTGGACAAGACAGGCAACTTCGGTTGGCAACCAGACATGTGTACCCTCGCCTCCAGTGCATCATCCGACGCCGTACTTAATGTTCACCGCGACGGAATTCCTTTGGGGCACGACACCTGTACGATAATGGAGCACTCACCGTTCTTGCTCTTCCAGGTTGGTTACCTAAATAACACTCGCTGCTTTAGAAGCAGTAATCGTTCCTTATTTCTTGTGTCGTACCCCAAAAAGTTGTGAATGATGCTCAGTGTGTGTTGTGAATTGACCGCATACTGTGTTACTCAAATGCTTCTGTTAACCTCCGGCGATGTGGAGGAAAATCCCGGTCCCAATAAGAACGACGTGCTGGCTACTGTTCTTGCCACAGTTCAAAGAATAGAGGCTGGTCAAAATGATATTCGTAGTGAACTCAATACCCTTAAGCATTGGCAGGTGTCCGTGGATGTAGAGCTAACTCAGCTGTCGGCCAGAATCCATAGCATTGAGGTCGACATGACAGAACTAAAATGTACTGAGCCTTCCGCCTCAGAACACACCGGCGGATTGGTTTCTCGTGACATCTCCGAGAAACTTCTCCGAGAAGGCCTCATAACCAATGAAGAAATATGGGAGAGGACCCTCGTTGCCAACAGGACTCATTGGTGGCAAGCCCAGTGCCCCCAGCAAAACATTCTTTTGAAGAGTGGAGCGGGAGAAAATCCCGCCATCACTCTCGCTTCCAGGGTGCCCAACTTCCACGTATATGAACCTGGGTGAAAAATAGTGTTTCACTAAGACTTTGAATCAAGTATGTAACCAAGGCCACGAATACTCAGTGCACTGAAACCAGTTGTTTCTACGAAGAATGTATTTCGAGAACGAACCATCATTGCATACAATAATCACTCATTGTTAGATGAGTGGTGTGCAAAAGAACAAAACACTATTCTTCTTTTGCGCACCATTGATCTCCAGTGAGTTACCAAATCGCCCAGCAGTCCGTCCTTCTGAAGGGTGGATTGCTGTGTACCCTTGTGCTGTGCTGTGTACACTCGTGTACACATGGCCATGGCAAGTTATACACGTCACACACTCTGTTGCATATCACTTGCCACCTTGTGAGAGTCTCTAAATTAATGAAAATGCAAACATAAATTGCGAAACTAACTGCGACAGCTTAAAATGCTGATCAAACCACACATTGCAAAGTGAAAACCCAGAATCACCTGTATTGAGCATCAGACACAGCAAGCAGCGACTTGCTGAAGGAACGTTTGTAGTTGAAGTCCACGGACCTGGAGTTAGCAGGGCACTCTATGGTCACGTGCTTTCCGTCAATTGCTCCAAGGCAGTGAGGGACATTCCACCTCTCGTGAAACCCCTGTGATATCTGCAGCAATAGAGGAAATCAAATGCTCTATATAAGTGGCGAATGCTTTAAAATTTACATTCGGTTGCTTCACATACTAAAACCACTCCCTGACATGCATACATACTGTGCTCTTGCATTTGTAGCCAAAAGAGAGCCTCTCCCAACTAATACCTTCAGGGGACTTCAACGTCAATATAAACATTGTAATTATGACAGAGATTACGACACTCATACTACGCCGAAGAGGTTGCATAACAGTTTCATAATGAACTCTGACAGGCAGCCTGCAATTGCTACTGAAATGGAATATTTATTTCAAAACGTATAACTTATTCAGTGCGAATGAACATAAAACCACGGGTGTGATTATTCTGGAATAGCGACCATCCTCATGTGTTCCTCTGTGTTGAGGGGCCAGGATTAGGAGGCGCAAAATGGAATTGCATCATTCCCGGATGAGTTGACATACAACATTTTACCATTTCAGTGAAGCAGTGTTTCCAGCTTTTGGCCACGGCGTAGTTCAGTTAACCTAGGCTGATGGGGCTTGCAATGCATTTTTACATGCATACACATTCATTTTAATCTTATTTCACACATCAGCTATGTGAAAAAATGTGGAAAACATTAAAGGGGTACTGACACAAAAATTTTGGCCTCGCGTTTTTTTTGCTGCAACGTGTTGCTGGGGGCCTGTTGGTCGTAACACGGCACATCGTTTGCTGCAGCGCGCGACAGATAATTAATTACAGGCTCCTCATTACCGACCAGTGTCAGTTTCGGTTTCAAAAACGACAAGCCTCCGGGTGCAACTATCACCACCTAGCGGCTGCAGCGCTCGATCCCGTCAGCACACAGAAGTGTGACGCACTGCTGCGCTGTTCGCGTCGTCTCCTCGCATTCGCACGCGTGCCGCACGTGCTGCGCGATGTCGTCGCCATCATCGTCCTCGTTGTCGTCTGTTGGCGACGATTTCCTTGAGACACCAACAGCGCAGCGGCGAGCGCGTCAAAACAAAAATGGCGGCTACGACGTCATGACAACTCGTTGTACCGGCTACACGGTTACGTAGGGGAAGTAGGGGGGTCACCTCGGGTCACCTCCGAGGGTGTCAATGCAATAGGTGCGCCCTATAATGCTGGATCGCGCACGCGAACTTCAATATTCATATAAAATACCTTCCAAGCTTTATTCGCTGTCGATATTTCGCAGATGGTACACGCACGTACACGGAAATCGATCCAGCAGGCTATCTCGGCCGCGAAATTTTGTGTCAGTACCCCTTTAAGAGGAAATCTCACGTCACACACTCCTCTGATGACTGGGTTACCTTTAAGTAGTGTTGCATGAAGTTTTCCAGTAAAGCTGCTATTGTCTGTGGACAGCCTTCACTATGAACACTTGAGAACTTGTCTGATGAATGCGCACACAAATTGCTCAAATAGCCGTTTCATGTCTTTAAGGACCAATCTATTACGCAGTGTCTGAAGGTAGTGTCGTGAAGCCTGTGCCTATTTGGCCTAATGCCTAATTTTAACAAGGTGTGGGTTCGAGCTAGTTGGTACTCCATGATCACTACTTCTTGCGCAAAATTTTTTCTAAGACGACGGACGAAACGGACACGGACGGGCGCAAACTTCCAACTGAATTTATTATTAACATGTGCCCTAAATATATACAAATATGACTATGACAAAACAAAACAAAAAACACCAATGCCACAGGTGTGCAGTGTGTCAGCGCGCATTAGCTTCTCACTCCCCCAAAATGCAATACTTTTTGGGGGAGTGAGAAGCTAATGCGCGCTGACACACTGCACACCTGTGGCATTGGTGTTTTTTGTTTTCTTTTGTCATAGTCATATTTGTATATATTTAGGGCACATGTTAATAATAAATTCAGTTGGAAGTTTGCGCCCGTCCGTCGTCTTAGAAAAAATTTTGCGCAAGAAGTAGTGATAATGCCTAATGTCCTAACTACATTTAATTACACCACACAAAGCAGTACAAGCAAGCAATGTGTCTTGTTTGGTTGCTACAAGTCTGCTGGAAAAACAAGCATGGCATACCTTCATCCACTCATCTGCCGTTGAAGGGTGCTGGAGGTACAGTGGCTCGAGTACAAGCCGAAGGGCCTGAGTGACCTCCGCCACTCTAGGGGAGACTGTGGACCTTCCTGCCAGAAGGCCACGTCCCTCTGCGTCTCGCCTGTGGCCAGAAACCTGTCAAGGCAATAAGATACAGCATTAAAGAAATCAATACACTGAAATTGGTATGTGTTAGGTGCACTGCTCAGCCGTTATGAGGGCAACCCTTTCTGAGATAGCATTCATTATTAAGTCACGTATCTTCACAAATTATTTCACTGTACATGTGACTGGTCACTTAAGATGTACTGCTTTCTCAGCGCACTGCTTGCGCGTTCTGCAAGCAGTTGCATATGCAGTGAATATTCCTGTGTGTACTACTATGAAACAAGTGCTTCACTTATATGACGTATAAATAAATGCGTGCTTCAGTTATACACATTTTGTGCAATCACAAGCATATATAAGACTCTCCAGGGGTCAGCGTATGCACTCACATTCCTAGTCAAGTTCAAAAAGGGCTTCCAACACATGCTTGTTAGAATGTGCAAGGGATGCATTTCTGAAAAGTTATAGCTGCAAGGTGAATCTATTTCTTGCGACACACATTGCTGTAGACTATTGTTTAAAATAACTCTTACACGGTGCACTGCTGCCTACAATACGTTGCGTCACTGCTATTTTAACAGAACACAAGCATTGATGTAGCAAGGGGGGGTTAAATTCTCCCCATGTTTTTTTTTTTAAATTTCGCATGTGTACATGTGCAAGCACGCGCAGACACACACGCACATACATACATAAAGGGTGGGTGGTTGAACCCCCTCCCTCCCCCATTTTGAAAAATATTTCTGGCATAGGTATTCTTTAAGTGCCTCAAACAGGAAAGTGATTTGTCATGAAATTAATGCTTGCACCCTTGTACACGCTACCTTCATTGTAGTAACTATCTGCTTCAAACGATTCCTGTTATAATAGGTAATTGCGCGTTACATAGTATCTGCACGTCAGGAAAACAGAAAATGGGAACTGAAAGGTTCACAACTGGTATGTGCACACTTTCTCTAGGTCCACACTATAAGGACGAACATCATGCTTTTGTGTAGCGCATGATAACATTCTCTGGCGTTTTACGTGCGGAAATCACGTGCTGATTATGCGGAAAGCCAAAATGGAGGGTTTCGAAAATTTAGACCACCTGGAATTCTTTAGCGTACAAGGTGCTCCAAAAATTAAACGGAGCACGCGAGCTGTGGTCAAGCTATGCAAAAGCGAATGTCAGCAGCTCCATCAGAGAAGCGGTTCTTCATATTTATGCGGAAATGTGCCAGGCAATAGTGCCATAATTTCCGTATACAAAATAAAGAACCACTTCTGTGATGGAGCGCGCTGGCGTTCACTTTTGCGTAGCTTGACTACATCTCGCGTGCTCCGTTTACCTTTTGGAGCACCTGTACGTGCGCTGACAACGCGCTAACATGTCGCTCTAGCATTTAGCCTCCACCTAAATGCGATCGCTGCTGCCGGGATCGAATCCACGACCTTCGAGTCAACAGCTGACCACCGTAACGACTGCACCACCGAGGTCACCTACGTCAAACATGCACTAACACCTCATTTCATATTCTCCACTCAAGCAAACTTGCTTACAAGCGAAGCGCATCCACATGTCGCAGCATGTTATTCTTCAGACCACAAGCTCTTACCTAATGGTCATGGCCAGGCGATCGTGCGCCGAAATTGCAGGCCGGTAGTTAGTGTCCTGCTTCGAGATGGCGGGACGCAGCAGCTCTAGCAAAGTGTCAAAAGTTCTTGGCGGCATTCGCAGGAAGCTAAACGTCATCAAAAGAAAGAGAAAATGGATTACGCACTAGCTTACAGGGACGCAAAACAACGAGAAACTTACTCTCGGAAATACTCCTCATCGTGTGAGCGCAGGTCGGGAAGCAGGCGGCTTGCGTGGCCAGCAACATCTCGCGAGCGAAGGGACGGTCGCACCCACCACCACCTGTTCTTCTTTGAAGGTTTCCGCTCTGCCAGCGCTGATACGATGGCTGAGCACATCAGCACAGTGAGGATCTCTTCTTCTTCACTAGAATCGTAGTCCATGATGCGCGGTGACGCTCAAAGAAAACAATAAATCCGCCGCGCTCTGCTGGCGGCGATCAGCTGACTGGCGGCGGTCTCCAAAGTTCTCGCTGATAACGAGATCCGGACGTGACTTTCTGGGTTTGCGACTTCCGATCGCTCGCATGCAGCCTCTGCCGGTGTGAACATCGGTAGCTTTCAGTCGCTTTTTGGTCGCCAGTCGCAAACGGTCGCGCGACCGTTGCTAGACGACGGTGTGAACGAGCCTTAACATCGATCTCCTGTAAAATGCTAGAACATATAATTTCATCTAATGTCTACAGCCATCTGGAAGCTAACAAATTTTTCTTCAGAAATCAACATGGATTTAGAAGGAATTTCTCATGCGAGACACAATTATTCGAATTAACAACCGATTTAGATGCTAATATGGATGAGGATTTACAAACTGATTGTGCGTCCCTACATTTTTCAAAAGCGTTTGATCTCGTAGCACATCGGCGCTTGCTTTTGAAGTTATCTGTTCTAAAACTAGACTCTCTTACTCTAACATGGATCCGTAATTTTTTGTGCAATCGTCAACAATTCACAGTAGTTAATAATTTTTCATCTCCTCTTTCTAGCGTTACTTCAGGGGTACCACAGGAAAGCGTTCTTGGGCCATTATTATTTCTTATATACATTAATGACTTACCAAGTAACATTTCCTCACACGTGCGCATTTTCGCAGACGACTGCATTCTTTATCGTCCTATTAAGACTAATGACGATCACCAAGTCCTCCAGAGAGATGTTGAACTTGTTTCTCTTTGGTATAACACTTGGCTAATGAAGCTTAACGTTTCTAAATGTAAAATCATTTGTTTTAGCCGAAAACGTACTACATCTACACTTTCATATCATATAAATAACACAAATATCTTGCATGACGCACAATATAAATATCTCGGTGTTTATCTTACTTCTACCCTTTCATGGTCAACTCACATTAATACATTTGCGCAAATGCTTCGAGATCATTGGGCTACATACGCCGTAAGTTACATCATTCTACTAACATTATTAATGAGAACTAACAGACAATAACGCCTTGGCGTTATTGTCTGTTAGTTCTCATTAATAATGTGTGTAACAAAGATAATCGAGCCCTTGAAAAAATCATCTGCTTTCCATCATTCTACTAACGATATTCGTAAACTAGCTTAGCTACCATTTGTACAACCTCAACTTGAGTACGCAGCATCCACTTGGTCTCCCCATCAGAAATATCTAATCGAAAAACTCGAATCCGTACAAAATAGGGCTGCACGTTTAATTTCACGTTCTTATGACTATAACACAAGCATTACACAAATTAAACTCGACTTATCGCTTCATCCTTTGCATAATCGTCGGGATATCGCCCTTCTATTATTGTTTCATAAATACATCTATAACACAGCGTCATCATTTTTGCAACTTGCAACTCCACAGTAGAGGTCACAACGTTTGCACAATCAGTTTAATTTCCTGCGCATTTACTTGAAGACTAATTTGACTATTCCGCTCTTCCAAGAGCCATTGGCCTGTAGAATGACCTTCCTAACAACATAGCTTCCGTAAGTAACCAAGATACTCTTCAAGCATCTACTTACCACACATTTGTTAAAATATTGCTTTATACCATACTTATTACATTGTCCTTTTCATAGCCTTATTGTTATTTGTGAGCAATTTTACAGTAAATGTTTCTGTTTGTAGTAGCACAGTTACGTCGCGTTCGTTCTTTATATTGCTCGTATTTTCATGTGCCACATTTTGTTGTGTATATGCGCTGTCGTGATTGAAAGTGTCTTTTTCCCTTGTATCTCTTTATTGCATAACGCAATGCTCACTACGTTCCCATATACTTCTGTAATATTTTTTTTCTGTTCTTATGTATTTCTTGAGTATTTATATGCGTTCATTTTGTACACTGTTCAAACGTAACATTTCTTTTTTTGGATTACCCCCCTTACGCAATGCCTCCAGGGGCCTGTAAGGTACCTATAATATATATATATATATATATATATATATATATATATATATATATATATATATATATATATATATATATATATATATATATATATATAACAAGCAGTGACATCGCAGTGACATCGCAGCGACAGGGATGGGCAGAGATACTTCGTCATATATGGCCACAAAGACTGTCAGCAACGCTCAGCGCGAACCGCGCCTCGTTGTTCGAGAACATTTGTGATCATTGTAGATCGTTTTGTTAAGATTGCGCGCAAGACGCGCACACTCGAGCTTATTCTAGAATTTGCACGACAGCCAGCGATAACGCTGGAATATTCGACGGCACATGTTTAAATGCCGACGCGCTTCACCGCTTGTCAGTTCATCGACGGTCGACGCTCTGTTCGCCGCTATCAGTGTATTGCTTTCAGTTTCTCGGCCACAAGTTCGGCCAAATAAACAGTTTCATGTCGGACGTGCTGACTGTTGTCTTCGTCGACGTCACGACCACGTGACATCTGGTGGAGGTGCTGCTTCTTCCATGATCCGGACGCCCCCGCGAAGCGCTGACCCATGCCCAAGCCGCGAGGAGGACGACGGCAAAGAAAACCCGGATCGTCGAACAAGCCGCAGGCAGAAGGGACTGCAGCCAGAGTACGGGCTCCCTCCCGAAAACACCAGGCAGCCCCAGGTCCCAACAGCGACCGCAGCGACGATGACCGACCCCGTGCAGCCTGCGCCGATACTTCTCCGGCAGCCCAAGGAGCCGCCAACTTTCCGCGGGTCGTCATTCGAAGACCCGGAAACCAGGCTCGAGACCTTCGAAAGGGTTTCAGCGTTCAACAAATGGGACTCCGAGGACAAGCTGCGCCACGTTTACTTTTACCTTGAAGACGCAGCAAGGACCTGGTTCGAGAATCGGGAGTCCACTCTTCGAACTTCGGACGCCTTTCGCAGCGCTTTCCTGCAGACGTTTGCAAGCGTCGTCAGAAAAGAAAGGGCCGCAGCCTTGCTAGAGACGCGGGTACAACTTCCAAATGAAAGCGTTGCCATCTTTGAAGAGGAAATGACCAGACTGTTCCGTCACGCTGACCCAGCCATGCCTGAGGTCAAGAAAGTCAGGTTGCTCATGCGAGGGGTAAAGCAAGAGCTCTTCGCTTGGCTGATGCGGAACCCACCCTCGACAGTCCAAGAATTCATCTCAGATGCGACGACGATTGAGAAGACGCTGGAAATGCGCAACCGCCAGTATAATCGCCGATCGATTCAAGACAGCCTAGCTGTTCATGCCGTCGGCTTCGACGACCTGCGTGAAACGATCCGAGCGATCGTGCGGGAAGAACTGCGCAAGCTGTTACCCTTACTACAGCCTGAAGCTGCCTCAATCGCCGACATCGTCCGAGAAGAAATCCAGCAGTCTCTGGGCACCCCCGAGTCAGCGCAGCCGCAGCTGCAAGCAGTGAGCTATGCTGCCGCAGCCCGACGCAACGCCCCCCCTCCTCGCCCACGTCAAGACGCCGCGCCGCCCCAGCAGTCCCGCCGCCAGGCACCACCGCCGCCGCCACCGACGTCATACCGCCCACCAGCCGGCCAGCGATACAGGCCAAACAAGACCGACGTTTGGCGCGCCCCTGAAAACCGCCCGCTCTGCTACCACTGCGGGGAGGCCGGCCACACGTACTGCCGCTGTCAGTACCGACAGATGGGGCTTTGAGGATTCGCCGTCAACGAGCCGCGGCCACAGCCAGGCGAACGGCCTCGCGACATCAACGACTACCTCACCGGAACACAGTGGCAAGAACGACGACCTTCCCGCTCGCCTTCGCCGGGCCGCTACATGTCACCGCACCGCCGGCAGTACACTGGCCCAAATCGGGGCCGGTCCCTAGCCCGTATCCGGGAAACTAAGGGCCGCAACCGATGGAGGTGCGGTTGCTGTACGACGAACTACCGAAGATCCTCCGCCGCCGACGACAACGCCGCAACAAAATCTAAAGAACACGCCGCAAGCCGAACACGCCTGACGTCGAAACTTCACGGCCTGAAAAAGGCCTGACGACGCCACGTCGAAGCAGCGGAACAAACCGACGCAGCCGTGACCAGACGCCGCGACCCAACCGCAACGCAAGACGACGAACTAGCGACCTCAACGTTCTCATTGACGGCCACAACGTCACCGCTCTCGTCGACACTGGAGCCGACAATTGCGTCGTCAGTGGGCCTTTCACCACGAAGTTGAAGAAAGTTAAGACTGCTTGGGAAGGCCCCGAAATCCGTACCTCTGGAGGCCATCTAATAACGCCGTCTGGAGTCTGCACAGCAAGAGTAACAATCAATAATCGCACGTATCCTGTGAGTTTCGTTATCTTGCAACACTGCTCCAGGGACGTCATACTTGGCATGGATTTCTTAAACCATCATGGCGCCGTCATTGACTTAAGAACCAAGTCGATAACCCTATCGTCGGACAAAACGACACCGCCGGGTACGAATCCATGTCACCATGCCCTGAACGTGCTCGAGGATCAAGTTACCACCCTGCCTCGCTCCAGCGTCGTAATTCCCGTCAGCACCGAAAAAGCTGAAGACATTGAAGGTGTCATCGAGAGCGATCAGCGTTTGCTACTAGACCGTGACATTTGCGTTGCAAGGGGCATTGCTCGGTTGCACGAAGGAAAAGGAAGCGTGATGCTAACGAACTTCAGCCAAGAATACAGACACCTGAGCAGGGGCACGACGACTGCATACATTGAAGAAATCTTGGCCGTCAGCGATGCATTTGCCTTTTCGGACTACGACGAAGCCACGGCGACTACCCCAACAGCTGAGCCACCCTTCGACGTAAACCCAAATCTTCCCGCTCGCCAACAGCTACAGCTTCGATGGCTTCTGCAGAAAAACAAGGACTGTTTCTCGTCGTCATCGCGGGTCCGACAAACGCCCCTTGCTAAGCACCGCATTATAACAGAAGAAAATGCTCGACCACTCCGTCAGAGCCCCTACCGGGTTTCGACGCGGGAACGGGAGGCCGTGAAGAAACAGGTCGACGAAATGCTACGCGACGACATCATCCAGCCGTCGAAGTATCCGTGGGCATCCCCCGTGGTGCTAGTGAAGAAGAAGGATGGGACTCTCCGTTTATGCGTCGATTATCGTCGCCTGAACAAAGTCACGAAGAAGGACGTGTATCCCCTTCCCCGGACAGACGACACCCTGGATCGATTACACAACGCAAAGTACTTTTCGTCGATGGACCTCAAGACCGGTTACTGGCAAATAGAAGTCGACGAGAGAGACCGAGGAGACTGCCTTTATAATGCCAGACGGCCTGTTTGAGTTCAAGGTAATGCCTTTTGGTCTTTGCTCAACACCTGCGAGTTTTCAACGGGTTATGGATACAGTACTGGTCGGCTTGAAGTGGCAGACGTGCCTCGTGTACTTGGACGACGTCGTTGTGTTTTCCTCAAACTTCGACGAACACCTTATTTATTTATTTATTTCAAATACTCTCAGAGCCCGATGGCATTACAGAAAGGAGTGGTTAATACATGTACAAGTGTGCATACATACATAATTTTACATAATACATATACAAGTGTGCAATAATACATTTTCTGAACATAAAAGTTAACAAAATAACGTATCTTGAATGGCATTTTTAAAGTTGGAGTCAGTGATTGCAGCGATGGAGGCGGGAAGGTGGTTCCATTCCCTGCTGGTTTGGGGGATAAAAGAGTCGTTGTATAGGTGAGTTCGGCAAAGTGGGACACCAACTTTAAAGTTGTGGTCCACGCGTGATGAAATGTAGTCAGGTTGAAGAAAAAGATGGTTTTTTAACTCTTCATTTTGATGATAAATTTTGTGAAACAGGCAAAGACGAAGACATTTACGACGTAAGGACAGATCAGGTAGTTGTAATGTCTTCTTCATTGTGGATATAGAAGCGTAGCGGGAGTAATTGGACAGAATAAACCGGGCTGCACGATTCTGAACAGATTCTAGTGAGTTGATTAATATGGATTGATTCGGAGCTCACATGCTGCAGGGATATTTTAGTTTTGGACGGACTAAAGTTGTATATAGAACTAATTTTAAAGAAGAGGGCGCTTTAGAAAAATTACGGCGCAGGTAGCCAAGAGTACGGTTAGCATTGCGGGTTACGTAATGAACGTGCATATTCCAGGATAGGTCGTTAGTGATATTAACTCCGAGGTATTTGTAGGAGTTGACGGAATTCAAGGGGGCTCCTTTAAGGTGATATCAACAAGCTCATAATCAACATTGGTACCCGGTATGCACTTCTTCAAAGCGTCGTCAATTAAGGAGAGAAACGGCACGGTGTGCGCTTTCTAGTAATGGGTAGCCGACGCCTGTGCTCATGCATACACTAACACACACTGCGCTTCAGCAACGCGGGAGGTAGAGGTTCGTAGCCTGAGCCGCAAACGCGTGCGTCCCGCTGGCCTCTGTCTCGCAGGCGCTGCTCTCGCTCCACCAAGGCACGACATTCGCCCGTCGAAATCGCGTCCTTTCTGCAACGCATATTGCAGCAGTTTTGTTAGTCGGTGCTCTCGCAATTGAAGCAGTCGGCGGCAGAGAAATCCCGTTCGTGCACGTGGAAGCTGCACTACTCCGATGAGCCGACGCACGCTAACACGAATCCAAAGGCAAAGAACGTAAGTGCGTCAGGGGTGCCTCGGCGACGCCAGCGCGGCCAGTCTACCTCTCTGGTATTGAGACGCTTTAACCATGACCTCCGATATCACGTGCAATCTCGGAGTAAGCGCTAGTAAGTGTCGATCGTGAAGCATTACTTCTTTTCACCTCTCACAGACGGCGGCACCGCCCCGCTCCGCCCGCCGCGAAAGAGAAGGTGTGAAAGATATAAGGCGCGTTCGCGCCGTGCTTCGCATCTCCCGAGTTGGCTTAGTCGGTAGAGCGTCGGGCGCTTGCCGTCGCGGCCGCAACGTCGTGGGTTCGATTCCCAGCGGGGTATCTTTTTCTTGGTTTTTTTCTTTCTCACCCGTTGGCGTCCATTTTATCAACGTCATATCCGTGACGGATGTACTTGGTGGACCCCGGCATAAAACACTTTCGTGTTAAAACAATACTGTTAGGGAGATGATTTATATAAATAAGAAAACAAAGGGCCCAGCACGGACCCCTGTGGCACACCGGACGCAACAGAAGAAAGAGTAGACGAATAATTGTTAGCACTGACATATTGGGTTCTGTTCGAAAGAAAATCTTTAATCCAATTGAATACGTTAGCGTCAATATTCAGTGTACTTAGTTTGAAAAGAAGCAGTTCGTGCGATACCGAGTCAAATGCCTTTGCGAAATCGAGAAAAATGCTGTCTATATCGAAACCAAGATCAGTAGCTACAAAGAGATCATTAGTAAACGTTAGTAGTTGGTTCTCACATGAAAACATTTTCCTAAATCCATGTTGGGAATTATTAAAGAAAGAATTGTCCTCCAAAAATTGTACTAGGTGCGAATATATGATGTGTTCTAGGATTTTGCATGGGATGCTTGTTAGTGAGATCGGTCGGTAGTTATCAGCTGAATGAGCATTACCTGATTTGAAGATAGGGACCACCTTCCCAACTTTCCAGTCGCTGGCTAATATGGAACACCGTAAAGATTGTTCAAAAAGTTTCGAGAGAATGATTGCTGAGTAAACTCCAGTTATTTTTAAGATCTTTGAGTTCAGTAGGTCAGCACCAGCGGAAGAGGAGATCTTCAGATTATCAATAAGCTTTGTAACGCCATCCCAATCTATAACAATGGGATCCATAGGGAAAAAGTTTCGGTCAGGTAACCATGGTAACAATGCAGGAGCAGTTGTACTGAAGAAGGAAACAAATGCGTTGTTTAGTACAGTGCATGACTGACTAAGCGGGAGCATAGTTTCATCGCTATGAGATAACTGTATGAGTCGTGTTGCTGCACCGCCGATAATGCTCCAAAATTTTCTAGGGTTACTCTGCAGTACAGATGGTAAGGTGATGTTAAGAAACGAATCTTTTGCGCTCTGAATCGCACCGGTATACTCTTTATGAACTTGATGATATGCTGCCCAGTGATCAGTATTATTAGTTCGCTTCGCTCGACGGAACATTCTTTTTTTTTTATTTGACAGACGTTTTAAGGAAGAGTTGAACCATGGTGACCGGGAATTAAATAAGATTTTCCTTTTAGGAATATATCGCTCGACAAGGTATAGAATTTTTTCTTTATACAGGGTCCAGTTTTCTTCTACGGAGTGATTGTCAAAGTTGCTCATATAGCCCTCTGCAAATAATTCCAATTCAGCTATTATTGAGCTTGTGTCAGCTCTGTTGTAGTCCCGTATTATTTTATTTTTTTTCGTATTTCCATGTCGCATTTTTAAGGTAAAGTGAATCAGTGAATGGTCACTTAGTCCTGGGAGATAAGTTAACTCAGAAACTAGCTCTGGAAAGGTAGTAAATATTAAGTCAACAATACTGGAAGATGTTGCGGTTGTACGAGTTGGCTCATGAACAAGTTGAGTAAGATTGAAGTCAGCACACAGGTTAAGGAATTGCGTACATTCGGAGGTAACATTTTTAACGGTATTGGACTCGTTACTCCATAGTATTGTGGGAAAGTTGAAATCACCTAAAATAAATACAGGAGAATTGGGAAACCTAATTACAAGTCTATTAAGGACATCATAAAACTCATTACAAAAAGAAGATGAGGCAGATGGGGGACGGTACAATGCACAGAAAATAAATTCCCGATTTGCAATAGATACACTTACGCAAACCAGTTCTAAAGACGATACTATAGGAATAGCTGAAGACGCGAGCATATCACAAACAGCAATAAGTACACCGCCACGAGAACGGACGTCACGGTCCCAGCGGTATATATTGTAATTCTTTTCACATTGGAGTATTTCAAAGTCCTTTAATTTAGGAGAGATCCAGCTATGTTATCACAGCTATGTCAGCAGAGCAAGAATCTATGGCTGATGATAAAGCGACACGTTTGTTAAGAACGCTTTGTGCATTTGTAAAGAGCAGCGATACATCGTTTTCGTGTTTTTTACTGGTCCTTAGCTATGACGAACTTGAAGTTGCTCCGCCATTGCCCCGCGCATGCGTCTTAGCAGCAGGTTCTATTTCGTACACTGAGTCAGTGACTGCGCAGTAAGCATACGTTTTATTATTCATGATGAGTTTGTTATATCGCAGTGAACCTGACTGGCCCTTTGATTTACTAAATTCAATTAACTTCTTACGCGACTGACGGGTTGATCTACAAAAATCTTCACCAACAGTTATGCCGGAGATTTTGATTGTACTGCTTTGGGAAAAGATCATGTCGTCCTGCTTTGACGAAGAAAACTATAATAGGCCGGGTTTTGTTGGCATTAAAACTGCCAATTCTGTGTGCTCTAGAAATATCGCCATCGGATATTTGCAGGTTAAGCTGTTTTGAAAGCAATTCGCGCACACAGCTTTCTGACTGGGCCCACGTCTCAGCCGAGCTGTCAGAAATGCCGTAAAACAAAAGATTGTCGCGTCTTGAACGGTCTTGTAAATCATCCAGACGGGATTGTATGACAGGTTCTGCGTTTGAACTGCTTGTGACACTATGCTGGAGATTTCCGTCTCAGATCTATTGCACTCAATGTTTTCAACAATTGCCTCAAGAGCAGTCAGCCGATTCGTCACGTCGCTAACTTTGTGTGCTAGCGCTTCTTGATTATCTTTCAGTTCATGAATAGCATCCATTAGTTCCTTGTGGCGTGTATCAACCTTTTCAGAGAGGGCTGCAATGGCAGCTAGCACTTCACTACCTTCGGTGCCTTGAAGCTGTACTTCAAGCAAACAAGACCTCCGGACTCACTTTGAAGTCTCAAAAGTGCCGCTTCGCGTACGAGGAACTCTTGTTCTTGGGTCATGTGATCAGCAAGGATGGTGTTCGCCCGGACCCGCTGATAACAGCTGCCATTGCTGACTTCCCGACGCCCAACGACAAGAAGGCCGTACGCCGTTTTCTCGGCTTGTGCGCCTATTACAGACGTTTCGTCAAGGAATTTTCACGGATTGCCGAGCCACTGACGCAACTCACGAAGGCCGACTTCGAATTCACGTGGGAAACGTCGCAAGTTCAGGCATTTCAAGAATTGAAACGACGCCTACAGACGCCTCCGATACTTGCGCATTTCGACGAGCACGCCGATACGGAAACCCACACCGACGCAAGCAGCGTAGGACTCGGCGCCGTCCTTGTGCAGAAGACCGACGGATTGGAAAGGGTCATCAGTTATGCTAGCCGGTGGCTATCAAAGGCAGAAATCAACTATTCCACAACAGAAAAGGAGTGTCTGGCCATCATCTGGGCTACATCGAAGCTTCGTCCCTACACCTATGACCGGCCCTTCAAAGTTGTGAGCGACCACCACGCCTTGTGTTGGCTAGGCAACTTGAAGGACCCTTCAGGTCGCCTCGCACGGTGGAGCCGAAGACTTCAAGAATTTGACATTACCGTCGTTTACAAGTCCGGAAGAAAATACTCCGACGCCGACTGCTTGTCTCGTGCCCCCGTCGACGCACCGCCGCAGGACGACCACGATGATGACTGTTTCTTGGGAACCATAAGTTCCGACGACTTCGCTGAACGACAGCAAGCCGACCCGGAACTCAGGGGCCTTGTGGAATACCTCAAGGGCAGGACCACCGTTGTTCCAAAATTATTCAGGCGAGGATTGGCATCATTTTCCTTGAAAAACAGCGTCCTCGTAAAGAAGAACTGCTCTCCGGCCCGAGCCAGCTACCTTATCGTTGTACCTTCGGGACTGCGACCAGAAATTCTGCAGGCCCTGCACGACGACCCGACGGCTGGCCACCTCGGCTTTTGCCGCACGCTCGCGAGGATACAGGAAAAATACTACTGGCCACGCCTTCCTGCCGACGTCGCCCACTACGTTAAGACTTGCCGAGATTGCCAGCGATGGAAGACACCGCCGACTAGGCCAGCGGGACTTCTGCAGCCAATCGAACCACGTCACCGGCCGTTCCAGCAAATCGGGATGGACCTACTGGGGCTTTTCCCGACGTCGACTTCCGGCAACAAGTGGATCGTCGTAGCAACTGACTACCTCACCCGTTACGCCGAGACAAAGGCCTTGCCCAAAGGCAGTGCCGCCGAGGTAGCCAAGTTCTTCGTGGAGCACATCGTCTTCCGTCATGTCACCCCAGAGGTCCTCATAACAGACAGAGGTACCGCCTTTACTGCGGACCTAACTCAGGCGATCTTCAAATACAGCGAGACGAGCCAGCGCCGCACCACCGCCTACCACCCGCAGACCAATGGCCTCACCGAGCGTCTAAATAAGACCATCGCCGACATGCTGGCCATGTACGTCGACGTTGAGCACAAGACGTGGGACGCCGTCCTTCCGTACGTGACCTTCGCTTACAACACGACCGTCCAAGAAACGACGCAGATGACGCCGTACAAATTGGTCTACGGAAGAAGCCCGGCGACGACGCTCGGCGCCATGCTACCCAACGTCACCGACGAAGTATATCTCGACGCCGCCGCTTACTTACAGCGCGCCGAAGAAGCACGACAGCTCGCCCGCCTACGGATCAAGAACCAGCAGACGACTGACAGCCGCCGCTACAACCTTCGACGACGCCACATGGAATGCCAACCCGGTGACCGTGTATGGGTATGGACGCCAATACGCCGACGGCGACTCAGTGAGAAGCTTCTTCGACGATACTTCGGACCGTACAGGGTACTTCGACGCCTCGGCGCCCTCGACTAGGAGGTTGTCCCTGATGGCATTACGAACTCTCAGCGGCGCCGTGCACGACCTGAAGTCGTCCTTGTCGTGCGCCTCAAACCATATTACGCACGTTAGCGAATCTGAGGACTGTCATTTTGCTTTATTATTGTGCTTTCTTTCTTGTGCTTATTGTTTAATGTACTTTGTTGCTTTATTCTTGTTATTTATTGTTGCATGCATACGCCTGTTCTGTTTTAAGCATCGGGACGATGCTTTTTCAGAGGGGGGCATTGCCACGTGCGTTTCTTTATCACTTTTGCTGTATTCGGTTTTTGGCCACAAAGACTGTCAGCAACGCTCAGCGCGAACCGCGCCTCGTTGTTCGAGAACCTTCGCGATCATTGTAGATCGTTTTGTTAAGATTGCGCGCAAGACGCGCACAGTCGAGCTTATTCTAGAATTTGCACGACAGCCAGCGATAATGCTAGAATATTCGACGGCACATGTTTAAATGCCGACGCGCTTCACCGCTTGTCAGTTCATCGACGGTCGACGCTCTGTTCGCCGCTATGAGTGTGCTGCTGTAAGGGTTGACGCTTGGGCAAGTTGTTGCGGATTCATTTCAAAATGTTAACAGCACAAAGAAAGATTATAAAGGGACGAGCCAACAAAGGTAAAGAGCGCTGTTTACGCTCTGTACCTTTGTTGTCTCGTCCCTTCGTAATCGTTCTTTGCGCTGTTAACATTTTCAAATGTACTGCTGTAGTTTGACTTTCAGTTTCCCGGCCACAAGTTGGGCCAAATAAAGAGTTTCATCTCGGACGTGCTGACTGCTTTCTTTGTCGACGTCACTACCACGTGACATCTGGTGGAGGTGCTGTTTCTTTCATGTACCAGAGTCAAGCCGTGAACCCAGCCCACGTCGCGAAGGAGACACCGACACCACCAGCGACAGTAGAGCCAGGCGCAGACTGAAAGGACTTCCCCCTCAAATTTGGACTCCTACCGGGCAAGCCAAGAGCCACGGCGACCAAGACAACGGCGACGATGACAGCCACTGTGCCGCCTGCACCGATTCTGCTCCGGCAACTCAGGGAGCCGCCAACGCTCCGCGGTTTATCATTCGAGGACCCGGAAACCTGGATTGAAACATACGACCGTGTCGCCGCCTTGAACAATTGGAGCACCGAAGACAAGCGGCGCCACGTCTACTTCTACCTGGAAGTCGCGGCAAGAACCTGGTTTGAGAATCGGGAGTCCTCACTTCAAACCTGGGACCTATTCCGCAGCGCATTCCTGCACACGTTCGCAAGCGTTGTCCGCAAGGAAAGGGCCGCTTCCTTGCTGGAGACCCAGGCGCAGCTACCAAATGAAAACGTCGCCATCTTCACGGAAGAGATGACTCGACTTTTCCGCCTAGCCGACGCTGCTATGCCCGAAGATAAAACAGTTCGCCTGCTTATGCGGGGTGTACAACAAGAACTGTTCGCGGGACTTGTCCGCCACCCGCCCACGACGGTCGCCGAATTCCTCGCGGAGGCTTCGACAGTCGAGAAAACGCTTGAGCTGCGAACGCGGCAATACAACCGCAGCTTCTCGGCCACAAGCTACGCCGTCGTTCAAGCACTAGGATCCGCCACCCTACGTGACACGATCCCAGCAATCGTGCAAGAGGAGCTGGGAAAAATTCTACCTTCACCGCAACCTCAAGTAGATTCCATCGCCAACGTCGTGCGCCAGGAGATCCAGCACTCATTGGGCGCGCCTGAGCTAGCAGAGCTGCCGCCGCAAGCTATGACTGACTGTGTGGTTGAAGGAAAGGAAAAAGGCACTATATTCTGCAACCCTCGCGGGAGCACGGCTCAGCGCCTTTGGGGGGGGGGGGTAAGGAGGGAATAAAAATGTTGTTGGTCCCTCTGATATAGGAATCGGTATAGAACACGAAAGTTGAAACAGTTGGCACACAGGCGGAAGTCTTGGAAAGACTCGCGACCGGGATACATTGTCCGGAGACACTCCATTGCACGCGCCGGAGCATCGCGCAAATCACACGTGAACCACAGGCGTTCGCAAACCGTGCAGGCGAAACCGAACGGGGTGTCACTGAATTGTTTGGTGAACTCGCGGTCCGCTGCAGCGAAGGGTGCATGATTTGCGGGTGGTGGACCATCCTTTGGGTGTGCTGGGCATCCTGCGTCGTATGGTCGGGCGGCGTCCCGCTGGCGGGTCGTTTCGGCGAAGGTACGATCATTTCGGTCTTGGTTCGGTGTGCGTATGGCAGCCAGTTGGGTCGCGATGCGGTCAATTTGTGGAAAGCGAGAGGCAGAGTTCTCAGCTTGAGCCGTGAACGCGCGAAGGCTTCCCGCTCCCCCTGGCGTGTCCATCGCTGCACCAAACTCACTTGAGCGACGTTAGCTCGCCGACGTCGTTGTGTTTCGACGGCGCTTATAGCCGCAGTTCTCGTAGTCGGTGCCATCACAGTCGTATCAGTAGACAGCGGAGAAACACCGTTGGTCCATATGGAAGCTGCACTACGCTGCACACGCTAGCACAATGCGAAAGACGAAGCACGGAACTGAATCGTCACCGAGTCAAATCAGCGCGTGTAGCGCGTCGCAATTGCAGCCTCCGCGAACAGCTTCAGAAACATTTCCAGAACTAGTTGCGGAGGCCACGCTCCGCTGTGCAGAGTAGGGCGAAAGCCACCTAGGTGGCGTTGGTAGTGCGTCTTGACTAAAACCCCTATACTTCGTAAAAGTGCCGCCATCTGCTCTCGCCTCCGCCGCCTCCTCTCCTGCGCGCTCTCGCGCGCGACGGCGGCACCCCCTCGAACGCGCCACGCGGACGCGTGAAGCTTTCAGGCCGGTTGCGCGCTGGCGCTGCCACTTCAGCCACAGCTTTTCTAGTCCAGCCGTGGTCGCGTGCCATGTCTCGCATACGGCTGTGTGTAATGACTCTATTATTTCTGCGTTCATTTTCTCAGTTGCTGTAGGTGTGCGCACCATCTAATTCCCTTACAGCGCGCCAGGAGAGCTGCTGCAAGCAACGTACAATTTGTAGCAAATTGCATGTCGTTTACGGTTCTTTTCGGAGCGCAGCGTTTCCCCGTGTATTTATTGCATCGGCAAGAAATATTTACATGGCAGCTGTGATGTCAAGCCACGCCGTTTGGGAAGGAATAGTTCCCGTGCGTATAAACTATCTCTATCATATATAACTGCAGCAATGCCTGCAAATCCCATGAAGGTGCTCGATCAAAATTTCATGACATTTCACATATGTTACTTCTCCTCCGCCTGCCCGACGCAGTGATGTAGCGGTTTCGGCGCTCGCCTGCTGACCCGAAGGTCGCGTGTTCGGTCCCGGCCGCGGCGGTGGCAATTCGATAGAGGTGAAATGCTAGAGGCCCGCGTACTGTGCGATGTCAGTGCACGTTAAACAACACCAGATGGTCGAAATTTCATTTCCAGAGCCCTACACTACGGTGTGCCTCATAATCATATCGTGGTTTTGTGAAGTGGAAGATTTATGCTTCAATAAATTCAGTTGTTAGTCTGCGCTCGTCCTGTGTACTACTTCTTCTTGTGTTCCGTCAACCGCGCAGTTTTTTACCATTCTATGTCATACCAACTAGCCCCCCAACGCACTTTACTCAAGTTAGGTGGAAATCTTATCACAGCAGCAAAACACCATAAGCGTCGGAGAACGTTCTAAACATGAATGAACGTTTATTGAAATAAGCGCATGGCTGCGCTTTAATTGAAATTTTAAATTTATTGCTTTGATCTACTGCACGTCAAACAGGCATCTGCTGCAACTACCGCAGCGTGTTGAAACTTATGCGCTAAATCTGTGACACGATAATTCATGATGACACGCCGGCCGATGAGCCGCGGTCCGCTGAACTAAAGCCCCACTCATGTTCCGAATTTGCAAAAATTCTGACTGTCACCCAGAAGTGGTTCGCCAAATTAGACAATATGATAGAGGAGCTGCACGCAAATGCACTGCTTTCGATAAATCCTGCACGCTAGGTCCTTTTTTTTTTGCTATCGCACTTTCATTCCGACGCTCGCTCCGTCTTCGCCCTTCCATCCGCACATCACAGTGAAAGGTTAGTAGAATATGTGGAACACAACCTAGTGTTCTAGTGCACGACATTCGTTCTTTCAGGGTTATTATTATGTGGGGTTTTACGTGCCAAAACCGTGATATGATCAGGAGGCACGCCGTAGTGGAGGCCTCCGAAAATGTCGACCATCTGGTGTTCAAGACAGTCACTTGCTCGAGAAAGTGACTGCCTTGGTGCATGACAAATAACACGAAATTTCGCGTGACATTGAGTAAGTAATACACCACATATCTCACACGGCAAAGCAAGACGCCTGTCAAGAGTAAAAACGCACGAGCACATATCTCACAAAGCCGCGCCGATCTCGGCTCGAAGTTTGCTCGACCGATCCTGTGGAGCCAGATTTTGCGACGACCTGCATTTTCCTTTCTGCACGGAATGCAAAAAAACTTTTTCCCATGGGTGTCACGGTTATGGCAGCCAAACGCACAGGAACCCGGCATCGCGACAATACAAGCGAGACGCACACGTACGTTTCAAACTTCGTGCACTTCACATGGGGCGAACACACAGCGCATGGCACGTCGGAGCGTTCAACATGGCGCCGAGAGGCGAAGGAGACAAAATACCGAGAAAGAGGGCGCGCGCTACCACGTGACCGCAGTCGCCCTATCAGAGGCGTGGAGAGGAGGAAGCGGCGTAGATCAAGAGAAAGCTGTACTTTTCCGAAGGTATAGGGACTTTAGTCTTGACGCCAGCGTCCCTTCGAATGCTGGCATGAGGCGTCATAGTGCCGAGACCACCGAAGCGTTCACTGTCGGTGCGCGTTAGTGTCATAATGCAGTACTTCTCTTTTCTGCTCGTAGGCGGCAGCACCGCCCCGAGCAAGAGCGCATGTACACGGAGAAGTGTTAGATATATAAGGCGCGTCTGTGTAGATCTCTGCAAATGCGTTTGTGGCGCAATGGGTTAAACGCTCGGCGATCTATCGTCCCGGACCGAGAGGTCGTGGGTTCGATTCCCAAATTTTCCATGTTTGTGGAACTTTTTCTTCTGGTTTTTTTCTTTGTATTATGTTCGTGTACATTTTAAGAACGTCATATCCGTGACGGAAATACGTCAGTGAAGTCTTGGTGGACCCCGGCATAAAACACTTTCGTGTTAAAAGAACAATAGAAGAGAAAAGAGAAGGAAGTGAAGTGATGGGACGTCGACAGGCGCGTCGAAGAGAAGACAGAGAGATATGGAGATGGTCACAGGAGTTCGAGGGACGGGACCAGGATGCAGCCAGAGGCACGGTACGCGTCGCTGACGAGGCGGCGAAGGCCCCGCGGATGAGAGGCGCACGGCATAGCGGTCGAGGCAACCGTCACAGGGCGTCGACGGCGAGAGGCACGAGGACTAGTCCGTAAGGCATCGCGGGCGACACGTCCGTTCTCCACGAAATCCAGCGAGCAACTCACAAGCTATGAGCTACGCTACTGCAGCCCGACGCAACGCCTCCCCTCCTCGCCCACGTCAAGACGCCGCGCCGCCGCAGAGTTCGGCCGCCAGACGCCGCCGCTTACGCATCAAGCACACCGACAGCCGTCGCTACAATATCCGACGACGCTTCGTGGAGTACCAGCCCGGCGACCGTGTGTGGGTCTAGACGGCAATACGACGACGCGGACTGAGCGAGAAGCTTCTTCGACGATACTTCGGACCGCACAGGGTACTTCGACGTCTCGGCGCACTCGACTACGAGGTTTTCCCCGGCGGCATCACGAACTGTCAGAGGCGCCGAGCTCGACCCGAGGTCGTGCATGTGGTGCGCCTTAAGCCGTACTATGCTCGTTAACGCACCTGAGGACTCTAATGTTTGCTTGTTTTCTTTATTATTGCATGCATTCATGTTCTGTTTTTAAGCATCGGGACGATGCTTTTTCAGAGGGGTGCAGTGCCGCGCGTTTTATTTTTCATGAGTTGAAGATTCATCCACAAAGCCTGTGGGCAACGCGCTGCGCAGGCCGCGCCGCGATGTGTAAGAAGCTTCGCGATTGTTTTAGAACGTCCCGTTAGAATTGCGCGCCGCACGAGAATGTTCGAGCTCTGTCGAGAGATAACGCCGCCACCAGCGATATCGCTGGAAAGTTCGATAGCGCCTGTATAAAACCGACGCACTTGACCGCCTGTCAGTTGATCGACGGTCGACGCTCTGTTCGCCGCTATCACTGTATTGCTGTAGTTTGACTTTCAGTTTCCCGGCCACAAGTTCGGCCAAATGAAGTGTTTCATCTCGGGCGTGCTGACTGCTGCCTTCGTCGACGTCACTACCACGTGACAATATATATATAATATAATATATATATAATATTATATATATATATATATATATATATATTATATATAATATTATATATATATTATATTATATATATATTATATTATATATATATATATATATATATATATATATATATATATTGTGAGCGTTATTCGTATGCTTCATCCTCTCACCTGTAAATACTCTCATCATCACCACTTGGGTCTGAGTAGCGAGGCTCAGGCTCGAGATAAATAAAGAAGTCTTTCGGCTTGAACGTCGTCTCACAAGTGGTGGAGGTGCTGTACGATTCCTCAGTCCTCTGGCTTTACCGGTAGCGCTACGCCTTCCACTTCATACACCCCTGTAGCTCCGTTCAGGTCGCCGTTTGAAGTCGGAGACATCGGATAGTCGCAAGACGAGAGCTCCAACGCTGGGCCATCCACGACACCTGCGCCGCCAGGAACCCCTTCCTGCTGGGTTACCGCCCCTCAGAAGGATCCACCGGGGTTCGCTGCCCTTCGTGGGGACGACGTCGAAGACTGGCTGGAGCAGTACGACCGCGTCAGTGCACTCAACCACTGGGACGACCCTACTACCTGACGGGTGTAGCCAAGACTTGGTTTTTCAACCACGAGTTGGAATTCGTGGATTGTACCTCATTTAAGCACCAGCTACGACAGATTTTCGCGAACCCTTCAATCCGCTCCGACATCGCGAAAAAGAAATTAGCGGAGTGTGTCCAGCAAACCGGCGAGTCATACGCTTCTGACAAAGAAGATGTCCTCGCCCTTTGTCGCCGCGTGAACAGCTCAAAGACGGAGACGGACAGGGTGCGCCACCTGCTCAAAGGAATTGGTGCTGCGGTATTCAACGCCCCTGCAGTGCAGAACCCACTACCCTCTCCGAAATCGTCGCCACGTGTCAGCGCCTTGATGAGCTCCATCTGCTCCGTTTGCAGCCTGACACATCTCATCTGAGCGCAACCAATGACACCGAGCTGCGCAGCTTGATTCGTTCCGTCATACGAGAGGAACTCCAAGCACAGGCTACGTCTTACCCTCTTGAGCTCCGTATGACATCTCCGGGCAGCAGCCTCCGGAACATCGTCCGAGAAGAACTTGTCGCCATGAGGTGTACGGAAATTCCCAGGCACGACCCCGTACCGACACCAACTTACGTCCAGGTTGCGGCCGTAGCGCCTCCTCAACAGATACCATCCCACGCGCCCACAATGCACGGTTCTGTGAATGCTTTGCCACCACGAGCGTCGCTTCCCTCTCCCAACGCCTGGCGCCCACCTCGACCAGCATGCTATTATTGTGGAGTCCGTGGCCATATTTCCAGGTTTTGCCTACGCCGTCAACAGGACGAATGACGGGGTTACGAATACCATGAAAGAGACGAGTTTCCTGCTCCGGTTCCGCAATACACTCGCCCCTACCAAACTTACGAACGTCGTACTCCATCTCCGCAGAGCCTCAACGGAGCCGCTGCTTCCCGTTTTCCGCGTCGCCGCTCTCCGTCACCCATGCGCCGCTCCTGTTCTCCCCTTCGACCAGCTACTTCGTCCCCGGGATATCGCCCGGAAAACTAAATTGTGCAGCTTTGGGAGGGGAAGCTGCATTGTTCGGGCTAAGTCAAACTCCTCCGCAACAGCCTTCAAATGTACTGTTAGTATGTGCTGAAGGTGTATGGACTGAAGCATTGGTAGACACGGGGGCAGCACTTTCCGTTATTGGTATCGAACTGTGCTCTCGCTTGCGAAAGGTAAAAGCCCCGTATATTGGACCTCCCCTTCGGTGTGCCAATGCAGTTCTTGTTCGGCCTATTGGTGTGTGCGCAGCGCGAGTTTTCATCGAAGGCATACTCCATCACATTCAGTTTCTCGTCCTGCCGTCACGTACGCACACACTAATTTTGGGATGGAACTTTCTCTCTTCAGCGTCGGCCGTGATATCTTAACAGCGAGTCGTTCATATGACGGACACGGAATTTTCATCTCATGACGAAGTTCGCAAACTGCCTTTCGTCACAGCGGTCGATTGTTCTATTCCACCTGGCGACGAGAATGTTCTGACGTTGACGTCCGATACCATCGTTAATGGTGATGTGTCTCTCGCTCCATGCGATCGCTGGATATTGCGAGGAATTGTAATTGCGCCTAGCTTGGTCAGGTTCAATGACAGCAGGGCGTTGGTCACTGCACGTAACCCTACATCTTCGCCACTTGTTCTGCCCCAAGGTAGCGTTGTGGCCTGCTTTGCTGACACAGAACCTTTTGCCCCCTGGCGCCTCTTCCCACAGATTCACCACCATCGCCTACTACTATCAACGACCAGGCGACAACCATTGCTTTAGCAGCGACCATCAACCCTGATCTCCCTGCGGCGCAAAAGGAAGATCTCTTAGCACTACTTCGGAAACACACAGCTTCTTTTGACATCCACTCCAAGCTTCTGGGTCGTACATCCGTCGCCGTGCACCGCATCGAAACTGAGGGTAATTCCATTGTGCGCCGGCGACCATACCGCGTCTCCTCTGCAGAGCGTAAAATAATCGAGGACAACGTCGCTGACATGCTGAAACGCGACATCATTCGGCCATCGTCTAGTTCTTGGTCGTCGCCCGTTGTGCTCGTCCGGAAGAAGGACGGCTCGGTACGATTTTGCGTCGATTATCGAGCTCTCAATAAGAGCACACGCAAAGATGTATATCCGATGCCGCGAATTGACGATGTCCTCGACTCCCTTCAGGGCGTTGAATATTTCTCAAGCCTTGATTTTCGATCAGGGTATTGGCAAATACCTATGCATGAAGTGGACAAGGACAAGACGGCCTTTGCAACACCCGATGGCCTCTATGAGTTCAACGTAATGCTCTTCGGTTTATGCAACGCTCCGGCAACGTTTGAGCGTATGATCGACACGGTTCTTCGTGGCCTGAAGTGGAAGACCTGCTTATGTTATCTTGAGGGCATCGTTATTTTTTCTTCCACTTTCCGTCAGCATCTCGAGCGGTTGGACGAAGTTTTGACGTGCATTTCTAACGCTGGGCTTCAACTCAATACGAAAAATGTCATTTCGCCAAAAAGAGCGTCATTGTATTGGGCCACCTTGTTAGCAAAGATGGTGCTCGTCCAGATTCTGACAAGGTGAATGCCGTTACATGCTTCCCTCGCCCTGAAAATCAAAAGCAGTTGCGAAGTTTTCTCGGCCTCGCGTCGTATTTTCGCCGCTTCCACCGCGACTTCGCCTCCATTGCGTCGCCCCTGCACAAACAGCTGACGTCGGACACAGCCTTCACTTGGACAACCGAGTGCGACATCGCTTTTGACACCCTCAAGGCGGCGCTGACATCTGACCCCGTCCTCTGTCATTTCGATGAGCACGCCCCTACTTGTCTACACACCGACGCTAGCGGGCATGGCATCGGTGCCGTTCTCCTACAGCGTGATGCAACTGGTCGAGAAAGAGTCGTTGCCTACGCCAGCCGCGCACTCACAACTGATGAACAAAACTACTCCATCACAGAACAGGAATGCCTGGCTGTAATTTGGGCCGTACAGAAATTCCGTCCATATCTTTACGGACGCCATTTTACCGTAATTACAGACCACCACGCACTATGCTGGTTGTCGTCACTAAAGAATTTGTCCGGACGCCTCGGCCGCTGGGTGCTCCGGCTACAGGAGTATTCATTTGACGTCCTTTACAAATCTTGGAAAAAACACCAAGATGCCGACGCCCTCTCTCGTGGCCCTCTGCCACTAACATCTCCGTGCAAGCCTCTTCATTGCTCCTCCCATGATGAGGACGCTACGCGTCCCTTTACGTTATCGGCACTAGCGGTTGGTGGCCCGCTTCCTTACCATCGCCACACGCAGCTGGCCTCCTGTCAACAGCAAGATCCATACTGCCATCGCATTATTCAACGACTCTGCGGAATGTCCACCGCTAATGGCAGGTTGCGCCGACAACTCAGGCAATTCAAGCTTGAAAACAACGTGCTGCACCGATACGTTTACAATGATGATGGACACCGGTGGGTTCCCGTACTTCCACGCTCGCTTCGTACGCAGATCCTTGAGGCCTTCCACGACGACCCATGTGCTGGCCACTTGGGATTCCATAAAACATACAGCCGCATAAGGAGCCGCTTCTTCTGGCCTGGTCTGTCCACTTCGATTGCAAAGTACGTCTCTTCTTGCGCACTATGTCAACAGCGCAAGCGGCCGACTTCACCTCCTGCTGGCTTGTTACAACCAATACCATGTCCCGAGGAACCCTTTGCCATTGTTGGAATGGGCCTGGTCGGACCTCTTCCGGTAACGTCCACAGGATATCGATGGATGGTGACAGCGGTTGACCATCTCACGCGCTACGCAGAGACCACCCCTCTACGCTCTAGTTATCCCTCTGACGTGGCCACCTTCTTTCTCGAAGCCATTGTCTTGCGTCATGGTGCACCCCGCGTCCTCTTGAGTGATCGCGGCAAGACTTTTCTGTCTACTGTAATTGAAGAAATGCTTAAAACTTGCGGCACAGTTCACAAGACAACATCAGCATACCACCCTCAAGGAGGAGGAAGAAACAAGCGGAAAGACAGGGAGGTTAGCCAGTTCTTAGACCACCCTCAAACCAATGGCATAACAGAGCGATTCCACCGCACACTAATTGATATGATATCCATGTATATTGGGCCCGCTCATGACAACTGCGACACAATCTTACCATTTGTGATGTTTGCTCATAATACCGCCATCCAACGCACTGCTGTGTGCTCACCGTTCTACCTCGTTTACGGCCGTTCGGCGACATTCATGATCGACGCTTCATTCTTACGCACTCCAACCGACAATTCTACAACTATGCCGGAACAGTTCGTCTCGAGACTTCAAAATGGTCGGCAACTTCCTCGGCCCAGTACAGAAGCCAGTCAACACGATCGCAAGCAGCGGTATGACAGTTCTCATCGTGACTTGTCTTTCCGTCCTGCCCTTACAAAAATAGATTTATAAAGTCTGCAGACTGACAGAAAGTGGGTTTACACAATCTATAGACTAACTAAATCCATTTTTGTAAGGGTGGTGACGAAGTGCTCCTTTGGACGCCTACTTGTGCCCCCGGACTTTGTGAAAAGTTTCAATCGCGATTCCTTGGACCTTACGTAGTCATTGAACAAACATCCCATGTGAACTATCGCGTTACTCCCGTTGAGGTTTCTTCCGACCGTCGCTGCCGTGGCTCCGAGATAGTCCACGTTTCGCGTCTGCAGCCTGTCGTTCGACGTCTGTCCCCAGTCTAAGTCGCGGCCAGGCTGGCCGTTTCAGCGCGCGGGAAAATTAGTGTGAGCATTATTCATATGCTTCATCCTCTCACCTGTACATACTCATTATCACCACTTGGGTCTGACTTACGGGGCTCAGTCTCGAGATAAAAAAAGCAGTCTTTCGGCTTGAACGTTGTCTCACAATATATATATATATATATATATATATATATATATATATATATATATATATATATATATATATATATATATATATATATATATATATATGCATATATATTGCTACGTACCAGTGGCATCGTGGTCCACAAGACGAAGAAAAGGACGACAATAGGATAGACTGGCGCGAGCTGTTCCTATCGGCAGCGCTGCTCGGTGAACTACTTGTAAATACATCTGTTGCTAGTCCTTCGAGTCTCTGTTTATATTCCCCGTAACATATTTGGTGGAGCGGTGCGATCCCCGTCCTCGCCACGGAACTCCGCAGCGGGCGTTCGCTCGCGGCTTTCAACATGGCCTCTCAAGACTCGAATGCACCCACTCCGGTCGTCACGCCGCCTGTCCTGCCTTCCAACCCAGCGGCCGTAGCAACTTTCGTGACGCTTCCCGTCTTGAAAGACCCTGGCGTGTTCTCGGGCCTCGAGGGTTCCGACGTCGACCAATGGCTGCGCCTTTACGAACGTGTCAGCGCCAGTTACAGGTGGGACCCCACACTCATGCTCGCGAATGTCATCTTTTACTTGGACGGAACCCCTCGCGTCTGGTTTGACACACACGAGCATGACAATACAAGCTGGGACAGCTTCAAGGAAAAGATCCGTGAGCTTTTTGGAAACCCTTTTGGTCGTCGACAAGCCGCAAAGAATGAACTATCTACTCGCGCGCAAACTTCCACTGAGTCCTACATCAGTTATATTCAAAGTGTCCTAGCACTCTGCCGCAGAGCCGACGACAACATGTCCGAGCCAGAAAAAGTTGCGCACATCCTGAAGGGTATCGCCGACGACGCGTTTAACCTGCTGGTATTTAGTAACGTTACGTCTGTTGATGCGATCATTCAAGAATGTCGCCGCCTGGAACAGGCTAAAAGCAGACGCATCTCACATCAGTTCCAGCGCCTTCCGAATACCGCAGCGACGTCATCTTGCCTGGACACATATCGTCCTCCAGACACTTGCGATAACTTAACACGACTCGTCCAGCGTGAACTTGAAGCAGCCGCTCCTGCTACAGTGCCACCACCGCACCCTGACCACTCTCCTTCAATCCCCTTGCCCCTAATTCAAGGAGTCGTGCGACAGGAAATTGCCAGCATGGGTATTTACTCCATTTCGACGCCTCCCCGTACCGACTTCCAGCAACAATTCACGACTCCACGTCCATTCCCCTCTGGCTCTCCATCAACATTCCGCAATCCGTCCGCATGGCGAACACATGATGACAAGCCCATTTGCTTCTCTTGCCACCGTATTGGGCACGTTTCTCGCCATTGCAGAAGTCGCTGGGGTTCTACTACACAAACTTTCCAGCGTTCTCCCAATAGCCGTCCCGTTTATCGTCATGCGACCAGCCCAGACCACTTTGCCCTTCAGGAACCTGTGCGTGATCCTCGCTACTCCCGCTCACCATCGCCCCAACGTCGCCAGTCTCGTTCTCCCCAGCCCCGCCGACCACCTTCGCCCGCCTTCCCACGACGCTCCTCGACGGAAAACTAAACGTTGCAGCCCCTGGAGGTCGCGCTGGATCAACGGGACTGACCGAAAATCCTCTATTGACCATACAGACGAAAAGGAACCTTATCGATGTACAAGTGGACGGTGTGCATGTGACTGCTGTTGTCGGACTAAGTTCATCCGTGTTGCCGACGGGGGAACAGCATCTGTCGTTGGAATGTGCTCCGCTCATGTAAGAATCGCTGATCGCCACACAGTTGTTCTCTTCGCCGTCCTTGAAAAATGCCCACATGACGTAATCCTAGGCCTCGATTTCCTGTCCGCACATTCTGCCCTCATTGACTGTTCGGCCAGTACACTTCGTCTTCACTTGCCCATAACAGACCCTGCTGCACCACGGCCGAGTCGCCTCTGCACTGCCCGATATGCTCGCCTTCCAGGCCAAACACTGACCTACGTCGAGTTCGTATCAAGGCCACAAGTTCCCGACGGCGACTATGTACTGACACCTATCACCGATGTCCTCATCAGCCGCGGCATTACATTACCGCACACCGTTCTGCCTGTCGCAGGGAACTCCACGTGCCTTCCAGTTGTCAATTTTAGCTTGACACCTCAAGTGCTGCCGCAAGGCCTCTCTTTGGCATTGCTGTCCACCTTAGAAGACAACGCAGTGAATGCTTTCGCGGTGGCCACTCCTTCCGACACCTCTGCCCAGCACCAATCCAATACTTGCCCCGACAGCGCAATTAAGTCGATGATTGCTTCTGATTTAACAACGCAGCAGACTGACGAGCTCCACCGGGTTCTACTGTCGTACATCGACGTTTTCGATCTCGGCGGCCAGCCATTGGGGCAAGCTACTGGTGTGACGCACCGAATAAACACTGGTGATGCGCCTCCTATCCATAGGCGTCCATATCGCGTGTCGGCGACTGAGCGTCAAATTATCCAAAGTGAGGTCGACAAAATGCTCGCCAAGAACATCATTGAGCCATCCTGCAGTCCTTGGGCGTCCCCTGTCGTACTCGTCCGCAAGAAAGACGGCACATGGCGTTTCTGTGTCGACTATCGACATCTAAACAGAATTACAAAAAAAGGACGTGTACCCTCTGCCACGAATAGATGACGCCCTCGATTGCCTCTATAGTGCCCGCTATTTTTCCTCCATAGACCTACGTTCCGGGTACTGGCAGATTCAGGTGGATGACATGGATCGTGAGAAAACGGCATTTATCACACCTGATGACCTATATCAATTCAAAGTCATGCCCTTCGGCCTTTGTAGCGCTCCAGCCACCTTTGAACGAATGATGGACCCTCTGCTCAGAGGCTTTAAATGGTCCACCTGTTTGTGCTACTTGGACGATGTTGTTTTTTCACCTACATTTGAGACCCATATAGAGCGCCTGTCAGCCGTCTTAGATATCTTCCGTCGCGCTGGCCTGCAGCTGAACTCGTCACTTTGGCCGTCACCAAATTACAGTACTTGGCCACTTAGTAGACGCTAACGGCGTACAACCAGACCCAGCCAAAATCAGCGCAGTCAAAAACTTTCCTGTACCACGATCTGCAAAGGATGTTCGCAGCTTTCTCGGACTATGCTCTTACTTCCGACGCTTTGTGAAAAATTTTGCAGACATAGCGAGACCCCTTACGCAGCTCCTCAAACAAGACGTCCCGTTTTCATGGAGCTCAGAAGAGGCCTCTGCGTTCTCCAATCTCATCGCGCTCCTCACTACTCCTCCGATTTTGGCCCACTTTGACCCTGCTGCCCCTACTGAGATCCGTACGGATGCAAGTGGCCATGGCATTGGCGCAGTGCTAGCTCAACGCCAACGTGGCCATGACTGCGTTATTGCATACGCCAGCCGCCTGCTATCAGCCCCTGAACGCAATTATTCCATCAGAGAGCGCGAGTGCTTGGCTCTCGTTTGGGCGGTCGCGAAATTCAGGCCATACCTCTATGGACGCCCATTTTCGGTAGTTACCGACCACCACGCGCTCTGCTGGCTGAACTCCCTCAAAGATCCCTCGGGGCGCCTTGGTCGCTGGGCTTTGCGTCTGCAGGAATTTTCTTACTCGGTCGTGTACAAATCTGGTCGCCTGCACCAGGACGCCGATTGCCTCTCCCGGTACCCTGTCGACGATCCTGATGACAGTGACGCCAACACGGTGCCTTCCATCCTCTCCCTGTCCGCCTTCATTCACATTGGGGAAGAACAGAAACGGGACCCACTGTTGCTTGACATCATCAGCCGCGCGGAATCTTCCCCAAACGACGCCTCCGTCCGTCGCTTTGTATTTCAAGAGGGCGTCCTATACCGCCGCAATTTCCGACCTGACGGGCCTGACCTTCTTCTTGTCGTGCCTAAGCATTTACGGCGCAGTGTCCTTGCTGAACTTCACGATGCGCCCACAGCTGGACACTTTGGCGTATCTCGTACGTATGAGCGCGTACGGCGACGTTTCTTCTGGGCAGGCCTTGCTCGCTCGGTACGCCGATACGTCGCTGCGTGTGAGTTATGTCAACGTCGCAAAACACCGTCGCTGCTACCTGCTGGCCATCTACAACCAGTAGATATACCCACTGAACCGTTTCACCGCGTTGGGTTAGACCTGCTTGGTCCTTTTCCCGCATATCAACATTGGGAAACAAGTGGATAGCAGTGGCTACTGATTATGCTACACGCTACGCTATTACGCGAGCTCTACCAACGAGTTGTGCAACCGACGTTGCTGACTTCCTGTTACGGGACGTTATACTGGTTCACGGAGCCCCAAGACAACTGCTCACCGACCGTGGCCGTTCGTTTCTCTCTCAAGTCATCGCCGACATCCTGCGTTCCTGTTCCACGCAGCACAAAGTGACCACTGCTTACCACCCTCAAACCAATGGCCTCGCGGAACGGTTCAATCGCACGCTTACGGACATGCTCGCTATGTATGTGTCGCCGGACCACCGAGACTGGGATATTGCCCTACCCTACGCAACTTTCGCGTATAACTCATCGCGCCACGACACAGCAGGCTTTTCACCTTTTTACCTATTGTACGGAAGAGAGCCGACATTACAACTGGACACCATCATTTCATCCAGTACCTCGTCCACCAGTGAGTATGCTCATGATGCTATCGCGCGAGCCGATCATGCCCGTCAGCTCGCTCGCGCTCGCCTGACGGCGTCGCAGAGCAACCAACGACGTCGGTACGATGCCTCACATCGAGACGCACATTTCGTTCCCGGTACCCTTGTGCTACTCTGGTCCCCTAATCGTCGAGTGGGCCTACCTGAAAAACTTTTGTCACGTTACACGGGACCTTACCGTGTAGTGCGTCAAGTAACACCTGTCACCTATGAGATTGCCCCCATCTGTTCCTCGTCATCTATTGTTCGGTCCAGTGATGTTGTTCACGTCTCACGGCTCAAGCCCTACAACACGGCTTCCGAAAACGACCTTTAAAGCTCCGGGACGGTGCTTCCGCTGCCGGGGGTCATGCTACGTACCAGTGGCATCGTGGTCCACAAGACGAAGAAAAGGACGACAATAGGATAGACTGGCGCGAGCTGTTCCTATCGGCAGCGCTGCTCGGTGAACTACTTGTAAATACATCTGTTGCTAGTCCTTCGAGTCTCTGTTTATATTCCCCGTAACAATATATATATATATATATATATATATATATATATATATATATATATATATATATATATATATATATATATATATATATATATATATATATATATATATTGTAGAGCGAAGCTTTGGAACTCTGAAGTGGGTTGTCCTCTCCAGCTCCTTCTAGTGGGTTGCCCTCTTCGGAGAGAAGGCAGCTCGCGCAGAGTCGGCCCCGCCTTGACTGTCGCTGTCGTCCATCTTCGCCGAGTGTCCGCCAATAAACACCTTTACAATATATACATACTATATATATATATATATATATATATATATATATATATATATATATATATATATATATATATATATATATATATATATATATATATATATATATTGTTGCAATGAACCAGACAGAGACAACACCCTTTCGTTGGGCAAGCTGTACTAATCTGAACCCCTTCTTCCTCTACTTCACTCTAGCTGCCCGCGCGCCAGAGCCTCGGTGCCGCTCTTCCTCATCACACTCGGCGATGACTGGAAGCGCGCGGAACTGGTGGGCAGTGCTGGCTGCATCGCGGCGATCAGTCCCGACCACGCTGCAAGTTGGTTGGGAGACCTGCCAGAAGTGCCTCTAGTGGGCGAGACTGGTTGAATTGCGGTGGTCGCTCCCTGCCACGCTGCGACTTGGCTTGTGGATGAGCCATAAATGTCTCTGTTCGGCGACACTGGCTGCATGGCGATGGTCGGTCCCGACCACGCGGCGACTTGGCTTGGGAAGGTGCCTCGGGGAGCTCTGGCGGGCGACCCTGGTTGATATAGAGTGGTCGTGGGTAGCCCGCATGTTTATCCCGTCGCAGTTGAGAGAACAGGACAGAAAGTGGTGGGCCCTGTAACGCCACTTGCTGCACCGAACGAGGCCACCTGCGCTTTTTGCAGTGGTTCGAGGGGCGTGTAGGTGTCTTACAAGACGTCTGTGACAGCGGGAAGCTGAGCTCACCGCTGACCTGCGACGCGGCTTTTGCTTTTGCAGCGTTGTCGCTGTGGTGCGACCCGCCTTTCTGAAGCCAGCTTTCCTTGAAGACGCGCGGCGCGCAGCCGGAGCAGCCTCGCACGAAGCCGTTCCAACAGCAGGAGACTTGTGCTGCACTGGCAGGTCAACCTCCGCCGTGTCAGATACCTTGGTGGCTTCTGGAAAGACTTCTCGCAGCAGGTTGGAAACATTCTCACGTTCTGCCAGTGCATGTGAGGTATGCAGATCCGCCTTCGTCGGATCAGAGAGGATCTCGTTTGAATCGACGGAGAAGTACGGCTCATTGTCACAAACGAGCGCTTGATAAAGGGCGCGCGCGGCCGCTTTCAAACGGCAGCGGGAGAAGGCAGCGCGAGCCGCTCGCCCAAGAAGTGCGAACGATGAAAAAACAAGCATCAAAAGACGCCGACGCGCCGCATCCTCCTCGCCCACTAGCAATCCCAGATCAAACGCCCGGCAAAGCCTAGATGTTTCTAAAGGGAGGGGGTGACGCATCGCCGAGCAACCAGAGCAACGCCGCCGCGATTCGAACCTACGAGGAGTCACATCCAAAAGAAAGGCACCGATTGTGTTAGCCAAACGTCAGTATGCTTGCGGGGGAGTGAGTTTCAGTTGATTCAGCGGTATCTAAGATAACTTTTTAAATAACTTTTGCTCACTTGATGTCTGCGCAGGCGCGCTTGTGGTGTACTATGCTTTATGTACTTATGTTTTTTCTGAATAAAACCAGTTGGTAGTGAGCGCTAATCTAGTCGTCTTGTCTTCTTTTGTCCCGTCCATTTGCGCTCAATCTATTACATAATGAACCAAAACGCCCAACAGAGCATTTTATTACGAGTCGCTCGGAGGATTTCATGCAAGACGGACGTGTCCCGCGATGCCTTGTTCGCCCGCTAAGGAAGTACTCGTGCCACTCGCCGTCGACGGCCCGTGACGGTTGCCTCGTCCGCTATGCCGTGCGCCTCTCACCGACCGGGGCTTCGCCGCTCCGTCACCGACGTGCACCGTGCCTCTAGCCGATCGTGGTCCCGTCCCTGAACTCTTGTGACCGGCTCCCACCCCATCTTTCCTATCTCTTTCTTCTCCGTCGCTGTGCCCTTACTACTATCCTTTTCTTTCTACTTTTCTTTTTATCCCCCTCCCCCCACCCCTAAAAGGCACTGCGCCGTGTCGCCTCAAGGCAGACAGAAATTAGGTGCCTTTTTCCTTTCCTCAGTAACCACTAGAACCTACGAGAAAGCTCTCGCCCTTTCCCTGGCCTTGGCTGCACTACACACCGCAAAACGCTCCCGACGCTTCTAGAACCCTGTGAAGAGCAGATAAAAGCGTGCGACGACGACCAGACAGTCAGTGAAGGAGTGAGTGAGTGAGTCAGTCGGCCCGGGGATGGGGAAGTTATGCTGACTTTGGCCCCGTCAGCCAAAGAAGACGTGTTTATGATGGTGTTTGGTCAGTCGATCGTCGATCCGGAAGAATTGGAGGACGACACCGTGTGAGCCGTGACAAGTTACGTCGACGGAAGGGACAACGACAGACACCGCTGGAGTTGGCGCGAGTGTTTCCTTGAAGAGAAGCATTCGATTATCGTCCAAGAATTGTGGACTGGATACGCCATTGTATATTCTGGACTTTAACTGTCCTTGAATAGCTGTAATGCATGCGATTGCATTTGTAGCGTGTGATCTGTTTGTTTTGTTCCCGGTGTGTAAACACCATCCGAGTGATATTGTGAAGCTGTAACTGGTACCAGCCGTGTGTGAATCTGTTTGTGATATTTGTATTGTCTGCGCTGCCTTAACTGAGAATATATTTCGTTTTCGTTTGTGTTATCGACTCTCGGCTCTGACTCGGTCTTTGGACCATAACCGGCGTTCGCTGGCGCACCAAAGGACTAACTCTAAATTGTCCGCGCTTTCGTGGTGCGTTTCGGGGGCCGATACGTCCGCCCTTGGAATCCGCCCGGCGATTAGGAACCCGATTAACGGGACCAGTGACAATTATTCTGGCGTCCGCGACACAGGACCTTTTTGGTGCAAAGTGTGTCCAAAGTAGGGAGACAGAGCCTTGAGGCGTTGATAGTGCTTGCGAACGATTTTTTAGTGTTGCACCGTGTTCTCGCTAACCTGTGTGCAGAGATTGTTGTGCAATTCGAAGTTAGGCAGAGATTTTGTGCACGCGGCTAGGTTTTGCTTGACGGGCATTATGGATCTTGAGAAGCTAGTCGCCCTTGGTGAGAAGATGGGTCTGTCTGGGGCCGAACTACGAAAGTGGGTCAGCCAAAAGGAAAAAGAAGAAAGAGAAACAGTTGAGGAAGAAAAAGCAGCAGAGCGTGAAAGAGAGAGGTTGGCGGTTGAGAGGGCCAATAGAGAAAAAGAACAACAAATGAAACTGGAGCTTGAAAAGGAGAGGTTGGCAGTTGAGGGAGCCAACAAAGCGAGATAAGCAGAGCTGAAGAGAGAGAGAGAGAGGCTAGCAGCTGAGAGGGAGAAAGAGGAGCGAGAGGCGAAGGAGCGACAGTTGAAAGAAGAAAGAGAGGCGCAAGAGAGACCGTTAAGGGAAGAAAGAGAAGCGCAGATGGCTGAGAGAGAAAGGCAACGGCAGCACGAATTGGAACTCGAACGGCTCCGTTTGTAGCGGCGCACAGAAACTCCCGCCCAGGCTATAGTTTAGAGCAGCGAAAGGGAAGATCATAGCTTCCGATTGAACCCAAGCAAACTGCTTGTGGCGTTTGATGAGAGGAAGGATTACCTTGATGCATACCTGCACAGGTTTGAGATGATAGCTAGAAGCCAAAATTGGCCGGAGCAGCAATGGGCAACGGCTTTGAGCACTTGTTTGAGTGGCGAAGCGCTCAGTGTGTACGGTAGGCTGACACCTACCGATGCAGCTAATTACACGAAAGTGAAAGCTGCTTTGCTGGAGCGGTTCAGATTCACCGTGGAAGGCTTCCGAGACCGGTTCCGTACTGCAAAGCCAACTGATGGCGAGACGGCAACGCAGTATGCCGCGCGGCTCAGCCATTATTTTTACAGGTGGATCGAACTTTCAGAGACGGCACAGGAGTACGGTGAGCTTAGAGAGCTTCTTATCAGAGAACAATTTCTCACCAGTTGCCACTTGAGCCTGTCGCTGTATCTAAAAGAGAGGAGAGCTAAATCGCTCGAGGATATGCTTGAATTGGCTGATCAATTCTTGGAAGAGCAAGGTGGCACAAATTTGGCCAAAGTAAAAAAGGAAATGTAACTCAGCAAGGCGTTGCTTCGGGCTAGTTGGTAATCCATAATTACGAGATTTATAGCGCGGAACTTCTACACAAGGGACAAAGGAACACGACGAGCACAAGCGCTAACTTCCAACTAACGTTTAATATCTGCGCTCGCAAATGTTTACAGTGAAAGACAGAAAATAAAAGAAGAACCAGCTACAGCCACTCATCTGATCACCACCACACGTGTTCGTTGCATTGCATTTTACCAGCTGCCATCAAGATATCCCATTTCTCTTTGGGATAAGAGAAGGGATGGTGCGCTGACACACTCGTAATCACCGCAGTTCATTGCTGCGGCTTCTATTATTTCACGCGTGCACCGGTCTTTGTCTCTAAACAACACTGCCGTATTGTCAAAGTATGGTATGCACCCACACTCCTGGCAATGTTGCCCCAGGTGCCCTTGTCTTCCTTTTGCCACGTTGCCGCTGTGCTCCCTTAGACGGTTGTTGAGGCATCTTTCCGTCTGCCCGACGTATGTTCTGCCACACGACAGCGGTATCCTGTACACAACACCTTCGGCGCATGCGACGTATCTGTTCTTGTGCTGTGTATTGCATTTCCTTTTTTCCTTTTTTACTGGTGAAGTCAGGTTGCATAAGTTGGCGCTTGTGCGCTTGTGCTCGTCGTGTTCCTTTGTCCCTTGTGTAGAAGTTCCGCGCTATAAATCTCGTAATTAAAAAAGGAAGTTCACGAGGAGTCGAAGAAATCGGCACCTGAAGAACAGAAGCATGCACCGGAGAGTGTTCCACGATGCTTTTTATATAACCGAGTGGGTCATCGTGCTAATAGTTGTCGGACCAACTTCTCACACCCCAGTGTGATGAAGTGTTTTAAATGTGGACAAACTGGGCCCAAAGCAGACGCATGTCGAAGCGATGCGAGTAAAGCTCACCAAGCGGCTTGTTCGTATGCCCCGCCAAAAGAGGAAACAGAAGCGATCAAAGATGAATTGGCCGATCTGAAAAACGGGAAGAAGATGCATTTCATTGGTGCTGCGGTGACAACAGACACAACGAAAGGAATGCCGACACTTAAGGGGAAGGTTGGTGGAAAGGAAGTCACCGTACTCAGCCCTTTCAGTCACGAATTATGATGCACTGTCTGCAAATGCATCAAATTTGCATGGCATCATTCCAAGGCATTCAGTATTACATTCCAAGAAATAAAATGAAGGAATGTGTTGTTTTGTGTGAGTTACAGTAATTAATGGTATTTAGTGTGTAATTAAATATCTTAGTATTCTGCAATCAATAAGCTTCAATCCTTGCATAAAAAGAATCAACTATTAGGCCCAAAATGCATGCACACTTTGTTTTTTGGTTGTATGCTTTTCGAGCGAAGAGAAAAAATACTCTTGACGGCGGTCCTGGACCGTCGCACGTCGAACGATCGTCGAGCATGGTAGTGTCTCTAGCAAAGTGATCATTTGCAGCAATAAGCAACATAATGAAGTCATCAACATAATGGAAGGCTTCCACTCAGGAAGCCTGCGCGAATGTGCACACTAAGTTTCAGGCCATTTGAAGAAACATGCGGTGCGTGATCCGACTCCGAAGTTGATGTGTACAATTGTACACACCGTGACTGAAAGGGTTAGAGATAGTGGATGCACCACTGTTATGGTGCGAAAAGAGTTGGTCCGAGACAGTGAGTTCACAGGCAATACCCAACCGGTCTGCCTGCTTGATAGTTCGATTCGAATGCTTCCTGAAGCCAAGATTGAGGTTGAGACCCTTTACTTCAGCGGGAGAGTTACTGCCCTGTGCATGGATGACCCCCTGTTCGACCTAATCGTGGGAAACATCGACGGAGCGCGAGGGCCATACGATCCTGAACGTTTGGGAGAAGATCCAAAGACGGAGCCCTCGTCAGGTCGAGAACCGTGACAGAAAGGATCCGCGGAAGAGAATTCCAGGAAAGATATCGCCCGAGCTCAAATTGAAGCCGAGGTGTCAGAGAATGGCAATAATGAGGCACCAACGGTCGCTGTACCGCCTGTGAAAACGCGCCGAGCAGGTGATGTTCCCAGCAAGCGGCCACCACCACCCGTGAGTGAAATGATGACGAAGGTGGTAGTCCAGGCAAAACACCACGCCGCGCAGAAGGCGAAGCACCGCGAACGTTCTAACGAACGCGACCACGCCTTGCCGGTGTCGAATGTGTCCACGGCAGCAGAGACGTCCCCTCCGGCACCGTCAAATGGAACGGCTCGCAATAACAAGAGAAACAAAAAAGTCACAGTTTCGTCGCAAGGCCGAAGCAATGAATGCGATAGCAAGAAACTAATGCTATATGAAGTGACGCTCGCCAATGGATACTCTCAGTTTGAACAGCGCTCCTGTTGCAAAGGCGGCCGAAGCAGCGAAGGAAACTAGCGTGCTACAAGTGTCGAGCTGTGACACTTGATAGTTCGCGCTCATCTTCTGTTTGTTCGTTTAGTGGCGTCCCTTGAGCTCGAGTGGCTTTCGTGCGCTCCGTAACATGAGCGCGGACATCACGGTGAAAGCGTGAAACATCCCTCTTCCCCTCAGCACAAGAAAACCGCGCGAGCAGAGAGGGGAAGGGCAAGGTTCTTGCGAGCTCGCCGAGGACTTTTAAATGCGCCTGTCGCGCTCCTAACGCCATCTCGCTGGTAATGAAGAAACGCTTATAAGCGCAGCCGTCTCTGAGTCCGTCCAGTGGTAAAGGGTGTGTATATAACGCTCGCCGTTAGCTACCTGAAGGGTCTGCGTTTCGTGGCGTAGTGGCTAGCGCCACTCGCTGCGGAGCAAGAGGTCCCTGGTTCGATTCCGCGCTTCGGAAGCATATTTCTGAATTACTTTTCTTTGGGGCTTTTTTATATATATACATACTTATACATATACGGTGCATGACGGCGGCGACGGCGACGGCAAAATCCAGCCGAGACTGTCCATATAATTGCTATCGCAATAAGAGAGAGCGAGCGAGCACCGAAAGAAGGGGCGCAAGCGCGACACCATGCACACAAGATAGGGTGTTGAAATTGAATTGGTTTGAAGTGTCTTTGAGTTTGAATGTGTTTGAAGTGTTTTGAATATGTTATATTATTATTTCCCGTGTCATGTGTGTATGGCTAGTGAGCCCAAGTGTCGTTTGCGCAACATTACGTGTACAGTGCTATTGATATAACTGTATAAGGGTTGTAAATGAAGAGCTTTATTTTGTCCATTCGCATTGTTTATATGAAATGTATGTTGGTGGGTTGTACTTATGTACTTGAGTTTGTCTTCATATGTCGTGACATTGAAATGCCCTGTGAATTGTAATAAGAGTTCTATTATGAATGTGATGCGCATTGTGTATGGACTGAGTTATGGTCTCTGTACGTGGGACATTTTTGGATGTGTATGTGTGCGCTCATTTGTGTTGTTTTAGTATTATGTGATAATATTCTTGAAGTGAGGGGCAGTTTCACAAACGAGCGCTGGGTAAAGCGCGCGCGCGGCCGCTTTCAAACGGCAGCGGGAGAAGGCGGCGCGAGCCGCTCGCCCAAGAAGCGCCAACGACGAAAAAACAAGCAACAAAAGACGCCGACGCGCCGCATCCTCCTCGCCCACTAGCAGTCTCAGATCTAACGCCCGGCAAAGCCTAGATGCTGAGGGGAACAGCGCAAAAAACGGGACGGAGAAAGATTGAACACACGACACAAGCACTGTGTGTTCAATCTTTCTCCGTCCCGTTTTTTGCGCTGTTCCCCTCAGCATCATGTACCAACTGGCCCTTCAAGAAACCCTTCTGCAAAGCCTAGATGTTTCTAGAGGGAGGGGGAGACGCATCGCCGAGCAACGCCGCACGATTCGAACCTACGAGAAAGCTCTGGCCCTTTCCCACGCCTTGGCTGGTCTAAACGCCGGAGAACGCTCCCGACGCTTCTAGAACCCTGGGGAGAGGAGATAAAAGCGTGCGACGACCAGGCAGTCAGTGAAGGAGTGAGTGATTGAGTCAGCCCGGCCCGGAGGCGAGTTTGTAATATGCAGAGCGCTCAACGCATGGCAACGGCAGCGGCGCGCTATTGGCTGCGCGCACACAAGGACGCCGCTGCGTAGTTCCGCCTAGCAACGGCCGCCACGACGAGACGACGCTAGGCCACCTTACCGACGCGCTCTACTACTCGTGGTGCCTTTTGCGGGAATTATAAACGGTGAACGCGGCCGCCGGGCCCCGTGGAATTTTCGTCGCCGCTTGTGAAGTGCTACTGCTCTCGCGTTGACCGAAGACGCCGTAGTCGCGGTATGGTTTGACTGTGCTTTGTGCATTTTGTTTTGTTATAACGGTGAACACGTTCGCCCATGAACATTTGTGTTGTCGCCACTGTCTTTTGTGCCTTGGCGCTGCAGCAAGACGCGATCGGCCGTTGTGTTCAACTGTGCGTTTCATTTTTTCTTTTTTTTAACAGTGAACACAATCGCCTTTGAATATCTGTGCTGTCTGCTGTGTCTTTCGAGCCCTTGCGTTGTCGCAAGACATAATCGTTGTTGTGTTGGACTGATTGCTTTTGTTTATTTTTTTAACGCTGAACACGCTTTCACGTGAATATATGTGTTGTCGCCAGTGTTTTTTGTGATCTCGCGTTGTCACAAGACGTGATCACCGTGGGTTCGAGTGTGCGTTGTGTTTTCTTATTATTTTTTTTTCGCGGCTGTTCTTGCCAACGCATTTCGCAGCCCTGCAATGCCGGTGTTGTGCGGCTATGACCACGGAAAACAGCGCATGTGAGACGTCGGCGCGCCGCGTGATCGAATGCGTTGAAGACAATGACAGTTCATCGCCTGACGTTGACGTGCCGCTGCCGTTGCCATGCGCTGAGCGCTCTGCATATAAACTCGCGACGTGGTTCGGGCGAACATCACTGATGAACAAGATGCCTGCAGCGGTGTAGAAGATTACGGCTTGAAGACAAACACATCGTGGGTTGTAGACTTCGTGAAGTCAACAGCAAGGTGTGAAAGGTAATACAAAAATGGTGTTTCATAACTTCAAAAATAACTTGCGGCATCTTCTGTGGTGATTTAACTTCATGCTTTGGGGCAATACGGCAGCAGCGGTGGCGGCGGACGGACCTAACTCTGTTTATCTTCGTTTCCCAGGTTGGTTTCTACCTGTGCCTGCTGCTCGGGTGCCGTGCGCCTTTTCTACCTACAACCAAGAGATTTCTTCATCCGCTAACACGCCCCGTTTCAACGCCATTTCTTTTTTGCCTTCTGGACGTTTTCCCAGTGACCGGCGAATTCATCTGATCTGACCCACTGGATGAATTGGACTTTGTCGCGCTCCTAGCGGCTACCTGGAAATTCGGCAATACGGCAGCAGCGGTGGCGGCGGACGCACGCACAGTCCTAACTCTGTTTATCTTCGTTTCCCAGGTTGGTGTTATCGCTATCTCGTAGCCTAACTTGTGGTAATTTTTTTTAGGTACGCCACCGCTGCTGCTGCTGCTGCTGCCTTGCCGTGTTTGCTGCTACTGTTGTTGTTTTGTGCTGCCATTTTCTTTTTCTTTCTCTGTTCGTACGTGCCTTTATCTGCCGAAATGCCTGTGAGCGGTGTGTGCCCCGCCTGCAGCGAGGCCTTGCCATCCGATGGGCGTCTGTTGAGGTGCACCGAATGTGAGTACGCCTACCATTTGGGAAACTGTTCGGCCTGGTCTGAGGGCACATTTAAAAGCAAGGGCGAGGCTGGGCGCAGTCAGTGGCGGTGCATAAATTGTCGTTCGGCGAAATCAAGGGGAGCGTGACGACAGGGCATGGAACGTGAACTCGTTGCTGGTCTGGCTGACATCGTCAAGAGGCTTGATGCTCTGGCGGGTGTGCCAGGTGAGATAAGTGAGCTCACCAAATCGATACAATTGATGTCTGACAAGTACGACGAAATTTTGAGTAAGCAAGTGCAGCAAGATAGGGAAATTGGCAGCTTACGAAAGCGTGTCGAAACCCTCGAAAAGAAACCATGCAGCGACAATTCACATGTTAAAGAACTGGAATCAGCCCTGAATAATCTAGAGGTGCACAGCAGAAAGCATAATATTGAAGTTGATGGTGTTCAGAGGACTCCAAATGAAAACCTGCTCGCAAAGCTAAATGACATCGCAAAGTCTGTCAATCTTCCTGAACTGAGTGTGAATGATGTCGACGCTGTTCACAGGCTCCCTGCTAAACCAGGGAAAGAGCCTGGCATAATAGTTCGATTTGTGCGGCAGTCGATACGTGATACTTGGCTAGATAGCAGAAAGGTTCTGGAAAACCTGAAATCAACAGTGACCATTGTTGAGAACATGACAAAGCAACACAGGGACCTCCTGCGCTATGCGCGCACATGGGTGGCCGAAAACGACTATCGTTTCGTCTGGCACTCGAATGGGCGGATTCTAGTTAGGAAAGCAGAGGGGGCTCGAGCTATCGTAATCCGAAATGAAAGCGAATTACTGGAGCTGGCTTCCTCATAGGTCACAGTCGCGTTTCTTGTAGACCGCCCTCAAAATGGCTCTCCAACCGACCATTGTTGATCCGGCCGAGCTTGTAAATCATGGCTATAGCGCCATCAACAAGAGTATAAACTGCTTTCACTTAAACCTGCGATCTGGAAGGAACAAGTACGATGAAATCGAGTGTTTTTTTGGCGATGTGCGTTTTCCATTCCATGTTGTAATGTTTACGGAAACCTGGTTTCGTAGCGATGCAGATGCCTTCTGTATGCCTGCATATGAGTGTCACTGTCTCAACCGAGATAACAGGCGAGGGGGTGGAGTGTGCATCCTCGCGCTTAGGGGATTGGACTGTGAAATTCTCTCGGCATTTACGCGTATCACGCCTGACTACGAAGTGATTACTGTGAAGTGTGGTTCGTTTGTTTATTGTGCGTGCTACCGCCCACCGGAACGAAATGTATCTAATTTCTTATCCTTTTTGGATGCACTTTTGCAATTCGTTGATGACTTCAAGTGTACGGTGATCATGGGAGGAGATCTGAACATTAATTTTGGTACTGATAGTGCTGTAAAGCTTGACTTAGAATCCTTACTAAGCACTCATTTGTGCTACAATGTAATTACTGCCCCTACACGCATTACTGAAAATACAGCTACAATATTAGATGTATTCATAACCAACTGCAACAAATGTCATGTTAAAGCAGGCGTCATTAATTATGCTATAAGTGATCACTTGCCTGTTTACATTTCATTGTCTCAATTCAGTAATGTAAAAAAGCAGATGAACACCTATGCGTACCGTCAGATTAACCCTGTAACTTTGTCAAAATTCCGGGATTGCTTATCGAACGTAGACTGGCGCGATGTCTTAAAAGAAAACGATCCAGATGAAGCTTATGAAAAGTTTTTGTGCGACTTTATGCGGATTTATGATCAATGTTTTCCCTACAAAACATCTAGACGGTCAAAAAAGGGAAGAAAGCCATGGATGAATAATGATCTGCTCAGTCAAATAAGAAAACGCGAACAACTTTACAGATCGTTTGTTCAAGTAAGGTCTGCTGAATCACTGAAAACTTATAAAACTTTCAGAAACCATGTAAACAAAAATATTCGTTTAGCCAAAAAGGAGTATTACACCAATTTGTTCAGCTCGTCTCAAGGAAATTCAGAACAGCTCTGGAAAAAATTAAAATCGATAATCGGCCATGCACCTGAACCCTTTAGCAAACTAGTAAAAGACGGAATAGAGTTAAAAGGATCGGCGCTTTCTACTGTATTAATGACTTCTTTGTTTCCTTCACCCCTTCGTCAAAGAACTGTATTCCGGCACTAAAATATCACAACGAGCACACAATTTTTTTAGACCCGGTCAGTGAAGCTGAGGTAGTTTCCTGTTTCAGTAAACTCAATAACAGCAAATCACTCGATGCGTCGGGGATGCAAATCGCACCAGTTAAATATGTTATGGACATAACCTCGCACTGCTTAGCTCACATTTTTAATATGAGCCTTACAAGCGGAGTGTTCCCACGCAAAATGCAATGTGCGAAAGTAACTGTTATTTACAAGAAAGGTGACAGAAACAATTTTTCTAATTATCGTCCTATTTCCATCCTGCCAGTCTTTTCCAAAGGACTAGAGAAAATAATACTTAAACGACTCACATCCTTCGTCGACCGTTATAAAATTCTAAAGCCAGTACAATATGGCTTCCAAAAAAATAAATCAACAGAGCTTGCCCTTCTTGCACAAAAAGAATATATACTTGAAAATTTCGAAACTCACAACCTCGTATTAGGTGTCTTTTTAGATTTCACGAAGGCATTTGATAGCCTTAGCCATCACATTCTTCTGCAGAAGCTTAATCACTATGGTATTAGGGGTAATGCCCACTCCTTAATATCATCGTACCTACAACGCCGCTCACAGTATGTAGAAATTAATGGACACGCATCTTCTACAAGAAAGGTTAAATTAGGTGTACCTCAAGGAAGCATCCTAGGCCCGTTTTTATTTCTTTTGTATATTAATGACATTGTCAGCGTTGATCAGACGGTAAAGTATGTCATCTACGCTGATGATACGAGCATTTTCTTCGCTGGTCGCTCCGCTCGTGGTTTAGCGGACCATGCCAACGCCACACTTGAGTTAATTCAGCAATGGTCCATAGATAATCACCTCGGTTTGAATGTTGCAAAAACTAAAGCCTTGATGTTTCACCCTCGTCATAAGGAATGGCTTACGTATCCGCTATTTATTAATGGTGCATCAGTTGAATACGTTAAGTCTTTCAAAACCCTAGGCATCTATTTTTCCGCTACAATGTCATGGGATGCACACGTTGACTTCCTGGTTAAAAAACTTTCTCGTACTATAGGACTTTTGCAGCGAAATAGTTCAACGTTTCCGGTTACAGTAAATCTACTCCTCTACAACTCGCTTTTCTCTTCAACTTTGAACTATGGTGCTCTTGTGTGGGGCACAACCACAAATGCCAATATCATGAAATTATTTTTATTACAAAAGCGAATTATTAGACTAACTTGTAAGGTGCCCTATTTGTCACATACAGCTCAATTGTTTGCCAAATTGCGTATCGTTAGAGTTACATCATTATACGAATATAAGATGTGTCGTTATTACAAACTATGCACAAAAAACCAAGACAATGCCTTGAAAAACTTAGCCAACCTAAAAACAAATGCAGTGGCATACAACACCCGTAACCCAGAGCAGTGGGAAGTGGCACGATGTCGCACAAACTATGGGAAGCAAATGGTCCGTTACCAGCTACCTTCACTGTTAAACCACTTGCAGAAAACAAATGGCGTCGATATTGAAAAGTTGACAATGAAAGAGCTCCGCGATATATGTATACAAATAAGCCAAAATATTGTTCATATTATTAGACACCTTATTTGTATACATCCTTACATGGTTCGCGATGAGTATATATGTTACCTTATCTCGTTGTTTTTTTTTTCTTTTTGAATGCTGTTTTTTTCACCTAGCCAACACCAATTCGCACTTGGGTTTTTTAAATGCGAAGCATTTCTTAGCGAACCTCTGGCACTTTGAGCGTTTCTATCTACGTATCTATCTATCTATCTATCTATCTATCTAGCCGCCTACGTCTGGGTGCTCTCATGATCGCCTCCTTAACTTCGTGTAGACCGAAATTTGCATGGGAGGGTAAGAGGATTTGACGAATATGATTGCCTGGTCATGACATGAATAACGTTAAAATCCTGTCGCATACGTCGTCAAACCCTTTCCACTCGACACCTGCGGCACATACCCGTTTACCACGGGCCGCGGTGTACGGGTATGCGCCACAGGTGATTGACAGTTTATATCTACCCAGGAACGGCGAGAGCAGACATTGGTAACTTAAATGCGAGAGCGTTAAGAAAAACCAACATCGGCAGCGTTGACTTGCCGAATGGAGAGATTGAAAATTGGGATCCCAGCAGGAATCGAACCCAAGCATTCTGCGTGGCAATCAGGTATTCTACCACTGAGCCACGCCAGGTCTATAAACTGGTTTGGAAAAACAGCCTACGCAGGCCTAATATCGCTGCCACGTCAATTGTGGTTGTGGTGCTGGCTATCTAATTTTACAAGAAAGAAATCAACACTACATGATGCTCCTACGATGTGTACTCCTACGATACAGGCGTCATATCAGAATAACGTCTGTAGTTCCAGTCTTGGCTCCACTTTTATAGCAGTCTAATAAACATTACGTTAGTATTACGATGATTGAGCAAGCTATATTGAAGCATTGCTCGACCCTGGAGGAATACATTAACGAAAGTTACATATGATATCGACGTCACCACAACGTAAGGTGCATTTCGTCCACCAGAACGACGCAGTGTCCTCTTCATTTCTTACGAGGGTGGGTGATGGCCTCATGCTGACCGAGGATGATGCCAGATTGATTGACAGCCGCTTTGTAGACTAGGCTACGTAGGCCACATACGCCCAGGCAGTCTACCAATACGACAAACACCATCCACTGATGTTGGTCTACGTAGCACTATCCTGGCCTACCAGCCTCGACGGCGTATAGCTCACCAACGCGAAGGGTGGCTTCAGGTTCCGACATGTCGCCGGCTCGGTCGACAGACAATTTGTCGACGAAATGACCGAGGCATCCACGAATTCCACCAGCTCTACTATACCACATACTGCACTACACATGGACCCCTCGTCACCACGATCACGACCGGATCCTATAACAAGTCATGACCAGCTGCTGGTGCTCACTGATCACGGTGATGATGCCCTTGTTCAAGAACTGTGAACAACTTCTTGCACACATGCACTCGGGTTCGTGAACGTGCGTGCGTTCTCGGGACACGTATGAGCACTACATATCAGCTTACCGCTTCTGTTGTTGGCGATACGCACGTTGCCATTGGCAGCGTTGCCCAACCGTAAACAACTGGTTATATAACACATATGCGGCTCTTCAACATATATATGTGTGCGTTTAAAATTTATACAAATCTTTAGCGCCATTTTTTAACGTGTCGCTCAGTAAAAAAAAAGTTACGCCACAGTCACCTACCCGCCGCATGCTTCGCATAACATCGACTCCAACGGTACGTGGGATCTGCCGGATTTTTTTCTTTTCTTCGTTATATCATGTTATACCAGTGTTCTACAGTTTCCGCTTATATGTATCAATAACTATTGTGTACCTTTGCATTCTGATCTGTTCCATGTTATTATTATTTGTCCCGTTCACTGCCTGCTGCTGTCCTATCAAGGAGGGGCTGTCACCTCGTCAAGCTACTCACTGTAGTAGCTTTTTGTGACAGCTCCTATCTTTCCTTTTTCGAAAGATGAATGAACTTGATTTGATTTGATTTGATTTGATTTGATAATGTCCAATGATGAGCCGTCTCAATGAGGTCGTATTATGTGTGCACTTCAGCCGTCTCAATTAGGTTGTATGAGCTGTGCTCGTTTTACTGCCCTAATTGAATTTTGTTTGTATTTCTTTTTTAGTAAATTTGCAATGTCAATCTGGCTCCCAATCTCTGGCCGATGCAACCTTGGGTCCTTGCTGGTTATTGTTTCTAATTTATCTATATTCTGTCAGTCCAGGTGCTGCCAATTCTTTCCAACTGAGCTTCAGTCAATCCTTCTAGGGTGTTATGCATGCCCAGGTGCGTTAATCTCTCTATGCTTGTGCTTTCGGGCAAGCCTAGGGCCTGCTTAAAAGCTTTCCTTACGAACATATTGATTTTGTCCTTTTCTGTCTTGTTCCATTTAAGCCTAAGAATGCTAGCCTCCTTCATTCCATGATACTTGTTTGTGATTATCCTGAGCAGCCAGTTGCCTTAGTGACCTTAGTCACTATTTTTATAAGAGTATTGCTGTTAGTTCGCTTCGACTCAATGTGGAGTACAAGGACTCTCACTTGTTCAATGATGGGGATGCCCCCCCCCCCCCCCCGTTTTCGTGCAAGTCTGTATCTCCTCGCACTTTTCTCTCGTTTATGTATCTCTTGGGTCACCTCCTGTTAAGTATGGGTCTGTAAAGGAGTTCTGATTTCTGCGGTGAAATTTCAAGCCTAGTGCCTGTGAGGTAGACTTCCACTTTATCTACCACTTCCTGTAACTTCTGTTCTATTTACCCATCACTGCCTTGCGAGATCCATATGGCAACATCATCCGTGTATACGGAGCAATTGATTCCTTCGATGCCTTCACGTTTTTCTGACAATCCTGTCATAATGAGATTAAGAGCATGAGCGATATCATGGAGCCGTGAGGTGTAACTAAACTGTCCATGCCCCTCACCTCAGACTCGAGTTCCCCCATGTTAAAGGTAACCTTCCTATTCGTTAGGAAGTATCGGATGTAATTGTATGATCTTTCTCCTACGTTTAAGTTGGTGACCTAAGTGAGTATGGCCAAATGTGCAGGTTTGTGGAATACTTTCGTGAGATCGAACCATGATGTAGATCTGGTTCACATTGCGCTCTGATTGCTCTCATTATTTCCCCATCCTATGGTACCTACGCCATAACATATGAAAATAACTAGAACAAAATTACTTATGTGGCTGCGGCACTTTTTGGGTTTTGTTTCGCCAACCCCTTACGCCAGGTATAAGGGGGGCCAAGTGCACACATAATACGACCTAATTGAGACGGCTCATCATTAGACATTATCCCCAAAGCATGAAGTTAAATTACTACAAAAGATTCCGCAAGTTATTTTTGAAGTTATGAAACACCATTTTTGTATTACGTTTCCCACCTTCCTGTTGACTTCACGAAGTCTACAACCCACGATGTGTTTGTCTTCAAGCCGTAGTCTTCTGCACATCCGCGAAAAAAATAATAATAAAAAAACACAAAGCACACTCGAACCCACGGCGATCACGTCTTGCGGCAACGCGAGATCACAAAAAACACTGGTGACAACACATATATTCACGTGAAAGCGTGTTCAGCGTTAAAAAAACAAACAAAAGCAATCAGTCCAACACAACAACGATTATGTCTTGCGACAACGCAAGGGCTCAAAAGACACAGCAGACAGCACAGATAGTCAAGGGCGAGCGTGTTCACTGTTAAAGAAAGAAAAAAAGCGTAAACGCACAGTAGAACACAACGGCCGATCGCGTCTTGCTGCAGTGCCAAGCCACAAAAGACAGTGGCGACAACACAAATGTTCATGGGCGAACGTGTTCACCGTTATAACAAAACAAAATGCACAAAACAGAGTCGAACCTTACGGCGACGACGGCGTCTTCGGTCAACGCGAGAGCAGTAGCAGTTCACAAGCGGCGACGAAAATTCCACGGGGCCCGGCGGCCGCGTTCACCGTTTCAATTTCCCGCGAAAGGCACCCCGAGAAGGAGAGCGCGTCGTCTCGTCGTGGCGGCCGTTGCTAGGCGGAACTCCGCAGCGGCGCCCCTGTGTGCGCGCAGCCAATAGCGCGCCGCTGCCGTTGCCATGCGTTGAGCGCTCTGCATATTACAAACTCGCGGCCCGGAGATGATGAAGTTATGCTGAGTTTGGCCCCGTCAGCCAAAGAAGACGTGTTTATGATGGTGTGCGGTCAGTCGATCGTCGATCTGGAAGAATTGGAGGACGACGCCATGTGAGCCCTGACAAGTTACGTCGGCGGAAGGGACAACGACAGACACCGCTGGAGTTGGCGTGAGTGTTTCCTTGAAGCGAAGCATTCTATTACCGTCCAAGAATTGTGGACTGGATACACCATTGTATATTCTGGACTTTAACTGTCCTTGAATAGTTGTAATGCATGCGATTGCATTTGTAGCGTGTGATCTGTTTGTTTAGTTCCCGTTGTGTAAACACCATCTGAGTTATATTGTGAAGCTGTAACTGGTACCAGCCGAGTGTGCATGTGTTTGTGATATTTGTATTGCCTTAACTGAGAATATATTTCGTTTTCGTTTGTGTTATCGACTCTCCGCTCTGATTCGGTCTTTGGACCACAACCGGCGTTCGCTGGCGCAACACAGGACGAACTCTAAATGTCCGCGCTTTCGTGGTGCGTTTCGGGGGGCCGATACGTCCGCCCTTGGAATCCGCCCGGCGATTGCCAACCCGATTAACGGGACCAGTGATACTAATTCTAAAAAATCACAACATATCCACGGGTGAATGATGAAGAGCTTGGGCGAAGCTCCTGAAGCAATCATGGTCTCGGGATCGGCTTCTCGTTGAGCCCGTTTCGCAGCGGCGTCCTTGGCACGCACCTTCTCGGGATCCGGCTGGCTGCCGCCAAGCGAGTGCCCGCAGCTCCGCATCGTTCATGCTCCACCAACGATCCGACACGCACGGCGACGATCCAGGAGAATGAGAGAGGCGCTCGCTCCCCGCGCATCCCCGCGTAGCCCGCGCAGCAGCCAATCGGAGAGCAGCGGCACTTCTAGCGCCATCTAGTGTCGGTTCACACAAACGCCATATTGCATACAATTCTATTTTTTCCTTCTGTCATTCACATATTGGCTACTGTATTGAAACGTGGGGTGTAACGTATACGACATACCTAGAGCCATTACTACGACTACAAAAGAGAGCCCTAAGCATAATAGGTGGAAAGCATGGAAATTCATATAAAACTACATTTCAGGAACAACAAATCTTATCAGTTTGGGCACTTCGCGATTATAAGGTTGCCCTTTTTGTTCAGAAAATTATAGGCACTAGCTTTCCCCTCTCCTCCACTCTATTTACAATACCATCGCGAAACACTAGACACGCATCGAATGGCAATTTTAACTTACCTACAAGCTATAACTTATATGGAAAACGCTTATTGGAATTTCATGGGACTAAAATTTGGAACATACTACCCTTAGAAGTTAAAGTGGCAAGAAATTTTAAGCACAGTGTGAAATTATTTTGTTTGCAGCATCAAGACATGTAAATAGGCTTCTTTTTTTTTCCACTTTCTCCTGCGCTAATTAGTGCTTTTACCCAGTTACTTGTTATATATGATGATGATGATGAAACAACTGTATTTGGGTATGTTGTGAAAAAACATATATGTACACGCACTTATGTATATAGTATGTATGTGCATATGTGAATAGTTATATGTATAAATAATTGTGTCTATATGTGTTTATTGTTAAATATGCTCTGCTAAGCTGCTTTTATGAACTCCGATATGGACCGATCACTAGCCAATGTAGGCTAACGGTCCAGATATCTTGTAATCTTTTCCTTGGTTTGTCAATAAAAATCAGATTGATTGATTGATTGATTGAACGCCATCTAGGAAATGAGACGAGAAATGGTGATGACGACACGGATTGTGTACAGCGCTATCTAGAATGTCGTCCCTGAACTGCAGTTTCTATGCACTTCTATGAGACAGCGCCAACTGCCGTTTACGCCGGACAGAGATACTGCCGTTGACGCCGGACAACGGAGACGTGACAAGGTTGGACTAAGGGGAGCTACGCCCCTAAAAGACAGGGCCTGCAAACACGGACACAAGAAAGAAGTCAGGACACCACAAACGCCGACTAACAACTGAAGAGACGCACAACGGCGGAAAAGAAGGCACGAAAAGTTATCTGCGCATGCCCATGCAACAGGGGAACCTATCAATCCGGCACGCGTGGCAGTCTACGTGGAAGATAACTGTTAAGGCATTTGATTTCATCTTTATGCAAGTTAGTCGACGGTTGGCACCACTATTCTCGATATGGCATGCTTCAATCGTCAGGCGCGCTTCTTCATTTCTATGCCTGTACAACACTGCGAATTCACCGAACTTTGGCGTGCGCTTACAATCTCGACAATGTAAATTTAGATTAGAAGGTGAGCCTCCAGTTAGCGGTCTCTTATGTTCCAACAATCTGTGGTAAATGCATTGGCCCGTCTGTCCTACGTAGAAGCGGCCGCAGCTTAAAGGAACCTTATACACCACACTCGTACGCCAATCAGTGAATTTGTTGGTGTGTTTTACGAAACAAATATCGGTCCGCTTCTTGTCTTTTACTCGCCCATTCTTCCTCTCCACAGTAGCACAAATCTTACCTAGCCCATTGGCAGCCGTGAAAACAACATTAACGCCGTATCTGCTTCCTACTTTCTTTAGCCTGTGAGATACGCAATGAATCCACGGTATACCTACGACACGTTTCTTCCTATCGCTTTCTGCAACCATGGTCGGTCTTAACATAATGGACTTCTTTAAACGTTCAGCGACAGTGGCTACTGCATCACGAGGATACTCTACATTTAAAAGACGCGTAACCTGTGCCTTAAAGCTATCACTCATTTTGTGCTCACACGACTTTGTGAGGGCTTACTTAAAGAGGTCATGAAGCACCCGTTGGGCTTGTTGAAAAAATGTCCCCACCTCCCCGAAGGGAATCGTGAGGAAATGCGAATGCACTTCTTGCGCCGAGAGTACACGGAGCAGTAATTTTAATGGCGTAAATTAATGACGAGACGAGGATTTGTACCGTAACCATTTATTTACACATTCATCAGCACCTGTTTGTGTTGTCATTGTACCTGACGGCCATAATCTCAGCCTTGTGGTCGCCGTTGGCTTTTGACAGCGGCGTCTCGAGCACACATTTCGAGAGGCGCCCAGCCAGCGGACGTGAGAGTGGGGCGCAGGGAGAAGAGAGAGCGAACGGCGAGAGAAGGAGCGGCGAAGCACTGCACCTACAGTGTTACTGCACCCAATGCCACCTAGAAGAGCGGTGCGGAGCCGGCGCGCGCCCGCGCAAACCGCGGTGAGGAGGCGGAGCGCGCGCAGTCACGTGGGGTGTGACGTCGCTGCGCCGTTGCTACAGACGCTCCTCTCCTTTCCTCGCGCCGTTGCTATGGGACGGCGGATTCAGGGTCGCTTATAAAGTGCATTCGCACTTAAAAAACACATCCTGCGGAAAGCTGACACGGCTATGAACTGCTCCGCCAAATATTACAGTCGCGCGCGCCGCGTAAAGACCACAAGCGGAGCGCGAAGTTGCCGTTTCCTCAGGCGCCCTGTTTTCAAACAGCGGCCGGTTCTCACTCTTCGTTGGGCGGGGCGTCTGCCCGTTGACGTCGCGGATCTGCCTGTTTACGTGGCCAGAGACATAACATGCTTATTGGCCAATAGCCGACATAAATAAGAGATAAGACATGAGAGGATCAGATGCGCTTGTTCCCGTTGACACTGTGTATAATAGTTGTTGTAGTTAAATAAACAGGCTGAAATAAGGAAAAACTTGGTAGCGAATTTTCGAAACGATGACTCACTTCCGGTAGAAGCCAACCATCGTCTGCTGAACGTTCGAGCGTAAGTTAAATTTGGCCGCACGACCTTTTCGGTATCGCAGTTTCTTGTGCCTCGCTTGTTTCTATTAGTCTTGTACGCCATAGCTGGCCTCAAATTTTACAAAACTTGTGTGTGGCGTTGAGTTCTAACGGCACGGATCTCGTGCTGACTTGATCAGTGCACGCACAGATCGAGTTGCAAGCAGGTTCTTAATTAACAGACCAGAGAGCGGCCCGTCGTGAACCATGAGGGTTGGATTATAGCTGAAGGTTTTAACACTATTATTTTGTTGACAGAGAATGCACACGATCCTTTGACCTTTGCATAATACACTTCACGTCGAAGATATCCCGAAGATGGATTCAGCGGTAAGGTCGAAATAATACAACCTGAATTCTACTGCCAACTCACTGAGAGTGCTTTTACTTCCAGTCGTCTTCAAAGAACAACCATCGGCCTGTGTTTAAGCCACATAATTTGTGGAGTGTCATGCAGGCCGAAGTGTACACCTTCGGCTCCGAATTCTTCGGTTCATCGTGTCATGCCGTTATAAAAATGATAAACGTGTGCCCTCTTGAGTGCTTCTCCATATATCGACAATGCTTCGCTTGCCCGAAATTCGTGGATACCAGCGTCATAAAGGTATCTTCACTTGGCCGAACATATCTGCATTTCATGGGCGTATGCTGTGGCGCAATTTTAGTAATTTCCGCCGCGAGCTGCACGCATCCAGTGGCAGCAGTGTGTTCTGAGCTGTTCTAAGACCGCCTGTGTTTGCACTGTAGGGGTCTGGGCGAGCCGCCTCGCAGAACCCCTCAGAGACGAGGACGAGACACTGAGCACGGCCGCTCGATCTCCCCGTGCACTGAGCAAAACGTCTTTATCATTCCAAGACTCGGCCGCGACTCACTGTCAACGGCCACTGAGCGCGAGCCGCGAGCGTGTCCGTGTCCATCGTTCTCTTCTACCGTAAAGTTACACACGCAGACGCCACAGTTACAAGGATATTGTAACTCGCCTACACTAGGTGCATCTAAAGCGCGCCTGCTGTCGCGAGCTGCACGCAGGGCACGTGTGACGGAGGGGCAACAGCGCGTTCTCAGCTACTGAACGATAATCTATTTCCGCAATGAGCACTTATTTGCAATTCGCGCTTTAGCGTGGCATACAGTGGTTCTCAATAACTGATATTTTGTATTTAGTTGCTTTCATACTCGTAGGCTATCTACTATCTTACTAATTACCCGTTATTGTTAAGCATCACACCACCGCGTTAAGGCGAATACCAAAAGCGTGCGCCAATGTCAAGCTAATCTAGTAACGTTGGTCAAGCACAACATCCACAAATTTAGCAATGACATGTCTCCCGCCAAATAAAAAAGTTCATGCACTTGCACTTCACCCTTGTGAACGTCGATGTGTACTTGGCATTCCCCGTGCACAGATGACGCAGAACGAATGAAAAAAAAATGTATTACAGTCCTCCTCAATGAAACAGCTGTTCTCCAGAGAATGATGGTTCGCTTGAATTGCTAGTATACTATATTCACAGCAGTAGACAGGTTGGCTTGTTCACAATTCAGAATGTTACACAGATAACACAGACACACGAGGACTATAGCAAATAGGTACAGAACTGGAAAAACTCGGTCATATGTGCACTCCCTCCTCCACCTGCCCATTATGTTGATACAACAGGCACCTTCAATTATGCTACGATTAATGAAATATCACCCAACCTACGTTAAAACACAGTGATGACTAGTTGCTTAACTGCCTCTCACCTATTTCTCTTCCACAATATGTTCTAATGTGTAAATCATATGTTCTACTTGTTTGGTAATAAAACACAGACCGTTCAAGTACGAGCAGTGTTTCACCGATTTGTATTGCATGCAAAAGTTCATTTCTTTCATTTGCATGCACGATAAATAGTAATACCTCCACTGATGCAAGAAAGAGTGTTTGCACTATTTTATTGGAATCAAAACAGAAGCAGTCCTCATGTCAGTGTAAGCATATCTATATTTTCATTTTTGTGCACAGAACCTGCACAGCAGTAAAGCAACATGAAAGTAATATGTAAAACCTCCTCATAATGCATGTTGATATGTGCACTTCAGAGTACCAGTATCTAAGCACAATCCAAAGAAATGGGATGCACAAGGAACTTGGTGTGAGTCTACACATGAAGGCAACTAAATTAGTACAATAAGGCTAGCTTTACTTTTGAGAAATATGCAACCATGCAGATAGGCATGTTCTAGTATTTTTATTGCAGTAGTTTGCACTATGGCATCAAAACATGTCACACATGATCACACAGTTGAGTTTCCTGCAGAAAAGTCTAAAATTGATTGCAGATCTACTTACCACCATTTATAAAAGCATTCAGCAATGCCCACAAAATGACAACGCGGCCTTCATATATGATGCACATATTTGCTCAGATATCTAAAAACTAACGTAAATTTCTGGAATTATGCTTGGGAACTTGTCGGCGTTATCACATGACTACAATGTACCAATACCTCTACCATGCATAATTAGTGCATCTATGTTTACAATATATCCATGCCAGCTAGTGCCATCTGCAACTTAAAGTTCTTCATATTTAATTCCTCACTTCCTGGCTTATGCATAATTAACACATTGAAAATTAAGCTCAGCATTATGGCTTCAAGATGAACTTGAAATTAGGCAATAATGTGCCCAAAATTTAAAATTTCCTATAAATAGTGGCTGATGGCTTGCACATTGGATCCTAGGACGTGATATGCCATGAGGTTGAATAAAATTTGACCGTACACTTATAGAGACTGTAAAGCAGTTAGGACTTAAGTTCATAGTAAAAGGAAGCGGGAAAACAAAACCACAACACACGTAGAAATGAAGGGGACAGGACGACACAGTACTAGCAACTGAAGTTTAACACGCGCTTGGCTTTTTTAGACATGTTTTACTCTTTCTGCGACTGCCTGATTCTTTTATTTTGTAGTTTTTTTCATACTCTGTGTGCAGGGCTGGGCAAAGATACTTTGAAATTGTATCGCGATACGATACAAGATACTCGGGCAAAAAGTATTTGAGATACAGATACAAGATACTAGCGCAATAATTGTATCCGATAAGATACTTCCCAATTGTATCTTAAGATACATCGATACATTTGCAAATTTACTATTATAGATCGATATAGTGAAGCAGCAAAGACCTATTTACAATAGTGTTTACTGAAAAATTCCTAATGCGACCAACTCTGTATAATTTTATCGAAATGCCTGTTTGTATCTCGAAAGTTCTATCCTTCTTGCTGAAGGTATACTCGTTTTATTCCGAAACAACTTATTCAGATTTCTTTGGCTGTTTAACATGACAGCTCTTTATACACTGTGCTGTCAGTGGTTTTTGCTTAGCACTTTTGTAATTGATGGGTGTCGCTGCTCTACTTGGCGATCAGCTAGCGGGTTGTCATCTATTTGCAAGAACACCATTACGAAGCCTCAAACGATATCGCCATTGCCGCTGTGCAGTCTTACCTTGTCCGTAAGCGTATTACCGTTTTCGCAATACCTCATCACCCGACAGTTGTAGAGCAGCAACGCTGGTAGCGATATTTCTTGTGTTGCATCGTTTGAAGACGATAACTACAGAGTCAGCGCTCCAAATTCAGTCAGGACATAAAACTGCAATCGGTTTTTATATTCTACTTATCAAAGCTGGCGTAAAGCGTTCGTTAACAACATATTCACTAACGTGCAATCTTGTACCATTTCTTCTCCGAGAGGCGTTGTGCCACCCAGAGACGTCTCAGACGTATAGTATACCGACACAAAGCGTCGCAGGATATCGCTGCTATTCACACTATTGTCACTTCTAGCTCTGCTACCTGTTGATTTCTAAAAGTAAAAAACAAAAAACAAAAAGTACGGTGACCTAAACAAGGAAAATGAATATAATCGAAATAGCAGGGCGGTTCCGTATTAAACAATCAAATTGAATTAGTATACACGTTTCACGTAAGGAACCAAATATTTGAAAAAGACCGCGACTGAATGAAACCGACGGCATATGGTCTGCCGTCATGTGGCGCACGTTGTAGTATTTTTGTATAGCGCTGAATTGGTTAATTAACAAAGGGCAATTATGCAACATTTTCACTATTCCCTTTAGGGCCAAGTGCGCTTCGTCACGTAATAGAGCGCATTTAAGAACGACCGATAAAACTTTTTTGGCGACGTACAGTACGGTCCACTCTTAGAGGCAACACGCGAGTGTGTGGCCCATAGAGTTAATATACTGACTCTAGAGGAAAAGCTCCCCGTAGGGCCCATGTATTGAAACCCATAACCGCATGGGTTCCGCCATGATGGAACGAAACGAACGTTACCAGACCCTGAGACGCTCGCTATATTTAGCGGTAGTAATCAGTTTTAATCTACCAACCTAAGCCAACTACGCGCTGTTCAGGGAACATCAGCTGTGTTTCATGCGTGAAGCCATGTGTTAGCGTAGCGTTGTCTGTGCAGCTGGCCCGATGGATAGCAGTTAACATTTCCACCTGTTTATGCATGGTTTTTACTAGGCACGCCTTACCATTAATGCATTGCATAACGAATAAAGTTTCTCCGTTCGCTGGCATAAGGGTCACTCGACAGATTCGCAGCTCGAAGCAAAGTGCGTAGGCCGTGGTCGCGCGGTGCTTCGACTTGCAATGACGAGACACCTGCATCCACGTTCTTTTATTGCGACAGCAATTATATGGACAGTCTCGGCTGGATTTTGCCGTCGCCGTCGCCGCCGTCATGCACCGTATATGTATAAGTATGTATATATATATATAAAAGCCCTAAAGAAAAATAATTCAGAAAATTGCTTCCGAAGCGCGGAATCGAACCAGGAACCTCTTGCTCCGCAGCGAGTGGCGCTATCCACTACGCCACGAAACGCAGATCCTCCACATAGCTAACGGCAAGCGTTATATTGGCACGTGGTCGTGACGTCGACGAACACAGCAGTCGGCGTTTGTAAGATGAAACTGTTTATTTGGCCGAACTTGTGGCCGGAAAATGAGAACTAGAACTACAGCAATGCACGCTGTACAATGGCAGCGGCGAACAGGGCGTCTTCCGTCGATCAACTGACAAGCGGTCAAGCGCGTCGGCTTTTATACAGGCGCTATCGAACTTTCCAGCGATATCGCTGGTGGTTGCGCAATCTCTAGAATGAGCTCGAGCGTTCGCGTCTTGCGCGCAATCTTAACAAAATCATCTACAACAATCGTGAAGCTTCTCAAAGAATGAGGCGCGGTTTGCGCTCAGCGTTGCCGACAGCCTTTGTGGGCGAATGCAGCAAAAGTGATAAGAAACGTACGTGGCAATGCCCCCCTCTGAAAAAGCATCGTCCCGATGCTTAAAAACAGAACATGAATACATGCAATACTAAAGAAAACTAAGCACACAAACATTAGAGTCCTCAGGTGCGTTAACGAGCATAGTACGGTTTAAGGCGCACCACATGCACGACCTCGGGTCGAGCTCGGCGCCTCTGAGAGTTCGTGATGCCGTCGGGGACAACCTCGTAGTCGAGTGCGCCGAGACGTCGAAGTACCCTGTACGGTCCGAAGTATCGTCGAAGAAGCTTCTCGCTCAGTCCGCGTCGTCGTATTGGCGTCCAGACCCAGACACGGTCGCCGGGCTGGTACTCCACGAAGCGTCGTCGAAGATTGTAGCGATGGCTGTCGGTGTGCTGCTGGGTCTTGATGCGCAGGCGGGCGAGCTGTCGAGCTTCTTCGGCACGTTGTAAGTAAGCGGCGGCGTCGAGGTTTTCTTCGTCGGTGACGTTCGGTAGCATGGCGTCGAGTGTCGTCGCCGGGCTCCTTCCGTAGACCAACTTGTACGGCGTCATCTGCGTCGTTTCTTGGACGGCGAAGGTCACGTACGGAAGGACGGCATCCCACGTCTTGTGCTCAACGTCGACGTACATGGCCAGCATGTCGGCGATTGTCTTATTTAGACGCTCGGTGAGGCCATTGGTCTGCGGGTGGTAGGCGGTGGTGCGGCGGTGGCTCGTCTCGCTGTATTTGAAAATCGCCTGAGATAGGTCCGCAGTAAAGGCGGTACCTCTGTCTGTGATGAGGACCTCTGGGGCGCCATGTCGCAAGACGATGTTCTCCACGAAGAATTTGGCTACCTCGGCGGCGCTGCCTTTGGGCAAGGCCTTTGTCTCGGCGTAGCGGGTGAGGTAGTCAGTTGCTACGACAATCCACTTATTGCCGGAATTCGACGTCGGGAACGGCCCCAGTAGGTCCATCCCGATTTGCTGGAACGGCCGGTGAGGTGGTTCGAGTGGCTGCAGAAGTCCCGCTGGCCTAGTCGGCGGTGTCTTCCGTCGCTGGCAGTCTCGGCAAGTCTTAACGTAGTGGGCGACGTCGGCAGCAAGGCGTGGCCAGTAGTATTTTTCCTGTATTCTGGCGAGCGTGCGGGAAACACCAAGGTGTCCAGCCGTCGGGTCGTCGTGTAGGGCCTGGAGGACTTCTGGTCGCAATGATGAGGGCACGACAAGAAGGTAGTCGGTTCGAAGTGGCGAGAAGTTCTTCTTCAGGAGAACGCCGTTCCGTAAGAAAAACGACGGCAGTCCTCGCTTGAATACCTTCGGAACAACGGCGGTCTTGCACTCGAGGTACTCCATAAGGCCTCCCAGTTCCGCGTCGGCTCGTTGCCTTTCGGCGAAGTCATCGGTACTTATAGTTCCGAGGAAGCAGTCATCGTCGTCGTCTTGCGGCGGCGCGTCGACGGGGGCACGAGACAGGCAGTCGGCGTCGGAGTGTTTTCGTCCGGACTTGTACACGACGGTAATGTCGAATTCTTGAAGCCTCAAACTCCATCGTGCGAGACGACCTGAAGGGTCCTTCAAATTAGCTAGCCAACATAAGGCGTGATGGTCACTGACAACTTTGAAGGGCCTGCCATAGAGGTAGGGGCGAAACTTTGACGTAGCCCAGATGATAGCAAGGCATTCCTTTTCTGTTGTGGAATAGTTGGCTTCTGCCTTAGATAGTGACCGGCTAGCATAACTGATGACCCTTTCCTGCCCGTCAGTCTTCTGCACAAGGACGGCGCCGAGTCCTACGCTGCTTGCGTCGGTGTGGATTTCCGTATCGGCGCAATCGTCGAAATGCGCAAGTATGGGCGGCGTCTGCAGGCGTCGTTTAAGTTCTTGAAAGGCTTGCACTTGCGCCATTTCCCACCTGAATTCCACGTTAGTCTTCGTGAGAAGCGTCAGTGGTTCGGCGATTCGTGAAAAGTTTTTGACGAAGCGTCTGTAATAGGCGCATAAGCCGAGAAATCGGCGCTCGGCCTTCTTGTCGGTGGGTGGCGCGAACTCGGCGATGGCAGCTGTTTTCCGCGGGTCTGGGCGCACTCCAGACTTGCCGATCACATGACCCAGAAACAAGAGCTCGTCATACGCGAATCGGCACTTTTCTGGCTTCAAGGTCAGTCCCGAGGTCTTGATTGCTTGAAGTACTGCCTCAAGCCGCCGGAGATGCTCGTCGAAGGTCGAGGAAAACACGACGACGTCGTCCAAATACACAAGGCACGACTGCCACTTCAATCCGGCCAGTACGGTGTCCATGACGCGCTGGAACGTCGCAGGTGCCGAGCAAAGACCGAAAGGCATGACCTTGAACTCAAAGAGGCCGTCGGGTGTTATAAAAGCTGTAGAGAAGCCTTGGGACATGGTAATGGGTTACCCTCTCCAGCGCCTTCTAGTGGGTCATCCTCTTTGGTTGCTTGAAGAAAGAACGCCGCTCGCGCAGGGAGTTCGTGCCTTGCCGTGACTGTCGCCATTACTCATTGTCGTTGAGTGCTGTCTATTAAACACCTTAACAATTTGGTGGAGAGTGCTCTGCTCCCATTCAATGCCCCTGGAGCTCCGATCCCGTACCTTGCCATCTACCATGCCTCAAGACGCCGCCCAGCAAACGCCTCCTCTCGCAACGAGCACATGTCCCGGTGTCCCCCGTATACGCGACCCACCTATCTTCATTGGCGCCGATAGCACCGACGTGGAGGACTGGCTCGCAATTTACGAGCGCGTCAGCATCCCCAACAAATGGGACGAAGAAGGCGTTAACCAACTTCGTTTTCTACCTCGCGGGTGTGGCCGGCCTATGGTACAACAACCACGCATCCGATTTTACGACGTGGTCCGACTTCAAGACCGCCATCATCAACGTGTTTGGCCGCCCTGCCGTTCGTAAACTGCAAGCCGAACAGCGCTTACGTGAGCGATCTCAGCAGGCCGGTGAATCGTTCACAAGTTATATCGAAGACGTCCTCGACTTGTGTAAGAAGGCCAACGGAACCATGTCTGAGTCTGACAAGATCCGGAACGTAATGAAAGGCATTGACGACGATGCCTTCACCATGCTGCTCGCCAAAAACCCTGGCACAGTGGCCGAGGTCATAACGCTGTGCCAGAGCTACGAGGAGCTCCGCCGGCAGCGTTCGATGACCCGTCGCTCCCCATCACGCGACGCAGAGCTTGCTGGCTTGGCGGCAATATCTGACCAGGCCGCGTTGCTGGCAGAAGCCGCGTTGCTGGCTCCCCGCCACGACGCCGTAATTCGTTGCGCACCAGCCGAAATCGAACTCTCACCGTTCTCACATTTGACGCCGACAGACAGTCCATCGGCAATGGGCAAGATCCTCGTCCAAGACGATACGAAAGTGCCTCCAAACTCGTCAACGGCTGTGTCGGTCTACTGCGCCGGTCTGTCCGACACCACTGCACTCCTTTCGCCATCTGCCCGCGTCTCCACTAGGAAAGGGTTGCTGGTACCTTTTGCGACCGTGCGAGTCACTCAGGGCAGCACCACTATTTTTGTTACCAACCCATCCCCGTGCATTGTTACGTTGGTTCGAGGGGAATGTCTCGGCAAAGTGGAACCCGTTGAAGACGCACAAGTTCTGGACGCACCCGATGACTCGCACTGTACCAGTTCCCGCACCATCAGTGGTGTTTCCACGTCTGATTCGTCACCTACTGATGTATTTGGTCCCTCCATTGCTGACAACCTTACGTCGGTCCAGCGTTCGCAGCTTCTGTGCTTGTTGGATGAATTTCGTCCTTCTTTCGATGTCGGGCAAACTTCCCTCGGCCGCACGTCCGCTGTTACGCATCGCATCGACACTGGCGCCCAACCACCACTGCGGCAACGTCCATATCGCGTGTCTCCCACAGAACGCCGGGTAATTAACGAGCAAGTGGACGATATGCTTCGACGCGATGTAATTCGGCCCTCCGACAGCCCATGGGCGTCTCCTGTTGTTCTCGTTGCGAAGAAGGACGGTTCTGTGCGGTTCTGTGTGGAGTACCGACGGCTCAACAAGGTCACCCGCAAGGATGTTTATCCACTGCCGCGAATCGACGACGCGATTGACAGCCTCCAAGGAGCAGAATTCTTTTCATCTCTCGATTTGCGCTCGGGGTACTGGCAAGTACCCATGGCTGATGGCTCTCGACCAAAGACAGCCTTTGTCACGCCCGACGGCTTGTACGAGTTCAACGTCATGCCGTTCGGTCTGTGTAATGCGCCCGCGACCTTCGAGCGCATGATGGACACCGTTCTGCGTAACTTGAAATGGCACACGTGCCTGTGTTACCTGGACGACGTCGTCGTCTTCGCTCCGGACTTCTCCACGCATCTCCAACGTCTGCGGCATGTTTTGACACGTTTGAGCAACGCCGGCCTCCAACTGAATCTGAAGAAGTGCCGATTTGCGGCACGGCAGCTGACAATCCTCGGCTACGTCGTGTCCAAAGACGGAATCCTTCCCGATCCGGCCAAGCTTCGGGCCATGGCCGAATTTCCCAAACCGACGTCCGTCAAAGAACTGCGCAGTTTCGTCGGACTGTGTTCATACTTTCGACGCTTCATACGAAACTTTGCCACCATCATATCGCCGCTGACGAAGCTCCTTGGATGTAACGGAGCCCTAAATTCGTGGTCGTCCGAGTGTGACGACGCGTTCGCAAAGCTCCGTCGTTTGTTGACGTCTCCTCCCATACTACGTCACTACGACCCTACGGCCCCTACGGAGGTACACACGGACGCCAGCGGTGTAGGCCTCGGCGCCGTCCTTGCGCAACGCAAACCAGGGTTCCCCGAATATGTCGTGGCATACGCAAGCCGTACGCTTACCAGAGCCGAGACCAATTACTCAGTCACGGAAAAAGAGTGCCTGGCGATCATATGGGCCCTTACAAAGTTTCGACCCTATTTGTATGGTCGCCCATTTGATGTCGTCACCGACCATCATGCACTATGCTGGCTGTCGTCATTGAAGGATACCTCAGGCCGTCTCGCCCGCTGGGCACTTCGCCTGCAGGACTACGACATCCGCGTGCTGTACCGCAACGGACGCCAGCATGCTGACGCCGACGCCCTCTCGCGCTCTCCCTTGCCTGACGACAATGCCCCCTGCTCAGTATCTCACATAGCTGTTGCTTCAATCAGCGTTCACACCATCGCTACCGAACAGCGCAAGGATAAATGGATCACCTCGCTGATCGATTTGCTCACTGATCCGACGGCAACACCATCCACTCGCGCGTTACGTCGTCAAGCCCACCATTTCGCCATTCGTGACGACCTCCTGCACCGACGCAATTACAACGCCGACGGCCGCCAGTGGCTACTAGTGATACCTAGCAGTCTGCGTTCTGATATATGCGAGGCCTTCCACTCCGACCCGCAATGCGCTCACTCTGGGGTATCCAAAACTTACCACCGCATTCGACAACGATACTTCTGGCGTGGGATGTACCGCTACGTGCAGAAGTTCGTTCGCTCCTGCCTCGATTGCCAACGCCGAAAACCTGCAACGCACGTGTCGCCAGCAGGCCTACAACCATTACCTTGCCCTAACTGTCCGTTCGGGCGCGTGGGCATCGATTTGTATGGACCACTTCATCTGAGTTCGGCTGGTAACCGCTGGGCCATCGTCGCTGTTGACCATCTAACGCGATACGCCGAAACCGCCGCCCTCCCAGCGGCTACAGCGCGCGATGTTGCCTCCTTCCTACTACACCGATTCATACTGCGTCACGGTCCACCCCAAGAGCTTCTCAGCGACCGAGGCCGTGTCTTCTTATCGGAAGTCGTGGAAGCCATTCTGAAAGAGTGCCATGCTGTTCACCGCAAAACTACTGCTTACCACCCGCAGACGAATGGCCTAACCGAACGCTTTAACCGCACGCTCGGCGACATGCTGTCAATGTACGTCGCCGCCGACCACACCAATTGGGATGCCATTCTGCCCTTCGTCACCTACGCCTATAACACCGCCCCTCAGAGCACTACTGGTTTTTCACCGTTCTTCTTACTGTACGGAAGGCACCCGTCGCACACCATCGACACGATACTTCCATACAAGCCGGATTCATCTGAGTGTGCGCCTATTTCTGACACAGCCAGGCTCGCTGAAGAGTGTCGCGAGCTTGCCAAGACATTTACGACGCTGGAACAAGAGCTGCAGAAGAGCATTCGCGATGGCACCACCACTTCTGAACCCACGTTCCTTCCTGGAGCGCTCGTATCGCTCTCGGTCCCTACCACTGCAAGTGGCCTTTCTTCAAAACTGCTGCCGAAATACGAAGGCCCATACCGGGTCGTCGAGCGCACATCCCCGGTCAACTACTTGATCGAACCCATCGAACCAGCTTCGGACATGCGCCGTCGAGGGCGCGACATTGTCAACGTGGAGCGCCTCAAGGCCTACTATGACCCACTCATAGTGACGAGCTGTTAGGTCGCCGGACGGCTCCCTTTTCGTACCCGGGGTAATTGTAGAGAAGCCTTGAGACATGGTAATGGGTTACCCTCTCGAGCGCCTTCTAGTGGGTCATCCTCTTTGGTTGCTTGAAGAAAGAACGCCGCTCGCGCAGGGAGTTCGTGCCTTGCCGTGACTGTCGCCATTACTCATTGTCGTTGAGTGCTGTCTATTAAACACCTTAACAAAGCGATCTTTTCTCGGTCTCTTTCGTCTACTTCGATCTGCCAATAGCCGGTCTTGAGGTCCATCGACGAAAAGTACGTCGCGTTGTGAAGTCGATCCAGGGTGTCGTCTATCCGTGGGAGGGGGTACACGTCCTTCTTCGTGATCTTGTTCAGACGCCGGTAATCAACGCAGAAGCGCAGTGTCCCGTCCTTCTTCTTCACTAACACCACGGGTGACGCCCAGGGGCTCGTGGACGGCTGGATGATGTTGTCGCGTAACATCTCGTCGACTTGTCTCTTTATCGCGTCGCGCTCTCGAGTCGACACTCTGTAGGGGCTCTGACGGAGTGGTCGAGAATTTTCTTCTGTTATAATGCGATGCTTAGCAAGGGGCGTTTGTCGGACCCGCGATGACGACGAGAAACAGTCCTTGTATTGCAGGAGCAGCGTTTTGAGCTGGTCTTGCTTGACCTTCGGAAGGCTCGGGTTAACGTCGAAATCTGGTTCGGGACCTCGATTCGTCGAAGCAGGTTCGGCAGCATCGAAGAGGGCGAAAGCATTGCTGGCGGCCACACATTCGTCGATGTAGGCAACCGTCGTACCAATGTTGAGGTGCCTATATTCGTGGCTAATGTTCGTCAACACTACCTTTGCTTTGCCATCACGCAGCTCGGCTATGCCTCTTGCGACGCAAACCTGACGGTTCAGGAGTAGGTGCTGATCGCCCTCGATGACACCTTCAAGGTCTGCGGGTTCTTCGGTGCCGACGGAAATAATGACGCTGGAGCGCGGCGGAACGGTCACCTGCTCTTCTATCACATTCAGTGCATGGTTCCGTGGCGTCGCGTGGGGCGGTAGCGCTTTGTCTGAGGTTAGTGTTATCGACTCAGACCTCAGGTCGATGACGGCGCCGTGGTCACTTAGGAAGTCTATTCCAAGTATCATATCCCTGGAGCAGTTTTGTAGGATTACAGAGCTCGCAGGATAAGTCCGGTCATTGATGGTGACTCGCGCCGTGCAGACACCAATCGGCGTTATCAGATGGCCTCCAGCGGTCCGGATCTCGGGGCCTTCCCAAGCAGTCCTAACTTTCTTCAACTGTGCTGCGAACGGCCCACTGATGACGGAATAGTCGGCTCCAGTATCGACGAGAGCAGTGACGTTGTGGCCGTCGATCAGAACGTCGAGGTCGCTAGTCCGCCGTCTTGCGTTGCGGTTAGGTCGCCGCGTCGGGTCACGGCTACGTCGGTTTGCACCGCTGCTTCCGCGTTGCGTCGTCAGGTCTGCTTCCGGTCGCAAAGTTTCGTCTTCAGGGCGTCGTTCGGCGTGCGGCGGGGGCTCGGAACTTCGTCGCGGCGTGGTCGTCGACGGCGGAGGATCTTCAGCATTTCGTCGTTCAGCAACCGCACCTCCATCGGTTGCTGCCCTTAGTTTTCCGGATACGGGCTAGGCGACCGGCCCCGGTTTGGGCCAGTGTACTGCCGGCGGTGCGGTGACATGTAACGGCCGGGCGACGGCGAGCGGGAAGGTCGTCGTTCTTTCCGCTGTGCTCCGGTGAAATAGTCGTCGATGTCGCGAGGCCGTTCGCCTGGCTGCGGGCGCGGCGCGTTGACGGCGAATCCGCGTAGCCCCATCTGTCGGTATTGGCAGCGGCGGTACGTGTGGCCGGCCTCCCCGCAGTGGTAGCAGAGCGGGCGGTTGTCAGGGGCGCGCCAAACGTCGGTCTTTCGGGGTGTGTAGCGTTGGCCTGTAGGCGGGCGGGATGGCATCGGAGGTGGCGGCGGTGTCTGGCGGCGGAACTGCGGCGGCACGGGGCGTTGGTGATTGCGCGGATTGGCGACAGCATGGCGTGCAACGGCAGCATAGCTCATCGCTTCCGGCTCAGGTGGCGACGGTGCAGCAACTCCTAGCGAATGCTGAAGTTCCTCGCGAACGACGTCGGCTATGGAATGGACCTGGGGTTGCGATGCAGGAAACATCCTTCGCAGCTCTTCGCGTACGACCGCCCTGATCGTCTCACGTAGGTCGTCGGAGCCCAGCGCATGTGCTTCCCCGTAGTTCGTCGTCGGCCTGCGGCGGTTGTACTGCCTAGTGCGGATTGCTAGTGCCTTTTCGATGGTGGTGGCCTCCGAAACGAATTCCGAGACCGTCTTCGGTGGGTTGCGCACAAGTCCGGCGAAAAGTTCTTCCTTCACTCCCCGCATCAGGAATCGAACTTTCTTGTCTTCGGACATGGTGGGGTCGGCATGGCGAAAGAGGCGAGTCATTTCTTCGGTGTACAGTCCGATGTTTTCATTGGGAAGCTGTACACGGGTCTCGAGAAGGGTTTCAGCCCTTTCTTTCCGGATGACGCTCGTGAAGGTGTCGAGAAATCCGGTGCGAAAGAGGTCCCATGATGTTAGCGTGGACTCTCGATTCTCGAACCAGATCTTTGCGCCGTCATCGAGGGCGAAGTAGACATGGCGTAGCTTCTCGTTGCCGTCCCAGCTGTTGAACGTGGAAACCCGGTCGTATGCCTCCAGCCAGCTTTCTGGATCCTCGCATGGTGATCCGCGGAATGTCGGCGGCTCCCTCGGTTGGTGCATGACGACCGTTGTAGGTGCCCCAGCGGTTGTCATTGTGGCTGTTGTCTTCTTCGCTGTGATCCTGGTCTTGTCCGGTAGGGGTTCGTATTCGGGGGGTAGTCCTTTCTGCCGGCGGCTGGTTCGAGGATCCGGGTTGTCCTTAGAGTCGTCTTCTTCGCGGCTTGGGCTTGGGTCAGCGCTCCGCGGTGGCGCCCGGATCATGAAGCAGCACCTCCACCAGATGTCACGTGGTCGTGACGTCGACGAACACAGCAGTCGGCGTTTGTAAGATGAAACTGTTTATTTGTTGGCCGAACTTGTGGCCGGAAAATGAGAACTAGAACTACAGCAATGCACGCTGTACAATGGCAGCGGCGAACAGGGCGTCGTCCGTCGATCAACTGACAAGCGGTCAAGCGCGTCGGCTTTTATACAGGCGCTATCGCACTTTCCAGCGATATCGCTGGTGGTTGCGCAATCTCTAGAATGAGCTCGAGCGTTCGCGTCTTGCGCGCAATCTTAACAAAATCATCTACAACAATCGTGAAGCTTCTCGAAGAATGAGGCGCGGTTTGCACTCAGCGTTGCCGACAGCCTTTGTGGGCGAATGCAGCAAAAGTGATAAGAAACGTACGTGGCAGTATATTTAATTATATTAACCTTACACACACACACACACACACACACACACACACACACACACACACACACACACACACATATATATATATATATATATATATATATATATATATATATATGTGTGTATATATATATATATATATATATATATATATATATATATATATATATATATACACATATATATATATATCTACATATATATATATATATATATGTAGATATGTGTGTGTGTGTGTGTGTGTGTGTATGTGTGGGCGTGTGTGTGCCCGGGGATCTATATAAAAATGTATAATCTACGTACATTCAGTGCATGGTAATATTACGATGTACCTTCCACTCCTTTACGTAATAGCTCTACAACAGGGCTGACAGTGTTAATAAATGAAAATGAATGAGATGATCCATCAAAATGCGTCAGCCGCGGCCGGGATTCGATTCCGTGACCTTCGGGTAAGCAGTCGAGCACCATAACCACTGGACCGTGGCGATATATACCTATATATCGTCTAATAACATATGCGCACACACACACACACACACACACACACACACACACACACACACACACACACACACACACACACACACACACACACACACACACACACACACACACACACACACACACACACACACACACACACACACACACACACATTACGTGTAAAGTTTTCATGCACCGTGCTCAGACCCCCGAGTATTTTTTCTCGTACCACTGTCTGAATAAAAGTTGTATTTGATATCTATTTAGTTTGACATAAGGACTATGAATCATTACATTAAAATCTCGCGTGTATACGTGTGCACCAACTGAATAAGTTTAATTCACGAGATATATACCTTTTGTAGCAATTATTGGCGTTCTTGCTCACTTGTTCAAAATAACGTTCCCTGTAGCTGCACAAGACATTTCAAATTTCGCGCGCCTACGTTTCATTTTTTTTTTTTTGCAAATGTCGAGAGAGTGTAAGCATCAAATATATTTTGTAAATGTTTTTTTTTATTATTTACAAGCAAAAATAAATATTTTTAGTTAGGATTAAAAAATATTAGTGCATGAATGCGGATCCGTTGACGTCTGCGGGACTGGGGTCTCGTTTGCTTGTTTGTTGCTCGTCGCGTCCGTGCCGCCTCCCAAAGGTCCGAGTTGAAGTCGAATTTTCTCTTGATTGAATTGTGCTTGCGCTCTGTGCTCGTCCTGTGTGTTCTGCCAGTGCTGTTTATTACGAAGACTCAAGCGAAGACCTGCTGCTTCATATCGTTGAGCCGTCGCCGAACGAAAACAGGTACGTGAACGTTGCTGCTGTCAGCGCTTTGTTAACACCGTGAGCGGGATAATAACTCTGTTAACTAAGTTTTTCTTGACTAGTAGACGATAAGTGAGCTTTTGTTAACGTAGCGAGCCTGTTGGTGTGTATAATTTCATCAGGATCAAGGCAAAGTTGTGTGATGTTAAGTGCGGGCGTACGTTTTTTTGTTTGGAACAAGTCTGCGGATGCGCAGCTGTATTTCAGCGGGGGATTTGAACAGAGTTGTGGTGGCGCTCTCCTCTGTCGGCAGTGGTGTTGGAAGGGGGGCCCTGCTCGCGATGAGTCACTATTTTGGTTTAATAATTGCAGGGCGGGGACGGCGCCTCTGTGTAAGCGTCGACCGTGTCTAAAGCGCGTACGCTTAGGCATGTTGGTAATTCATGGTGAATTTTCTAACGGGGGCACAAAACGAACAATGTTGAAAAAGAATGACGCGGTGTCCGCGTTGTTTTTTTCCCGTCCTTGTTTGATTTGAGCGCTAAAAAAGTGAACGTGTCTAAGAAAGTTCCATATGCTGCGCGTCCTCCTTTCAACAGCTACAGGATCGTTATGTGGCTACTATCGAGACGTGTTTTCCTTGCGTGTGACCTTGCGTGTGACGTATGCATATGTATGCATCCGGAAAGGCACGTATTTACCGTGATATTCGGCTTAATGCGTGTGCTTGCACTTATGCTTAGGTGTTAATACAGCCAATTTCGTTAAAATCGGACCGACGTTTTAATTCACCCGCAACGTAAGTACCGATAGGTTGCCTGATGCGGCCGGCACCCGTGTCTGTTGAGCCGTTAGTTGAACTTTAACTGTAGTCGAACGGTTCTTTGTCTGTGTGTGGCCGAATAGCCGTATCTGAATTGTGCAAGCGCTAGGTTGAGCATTAGTACACGCGTTCGAGCACAATTTATTTGATTCTGCTTGTTTCCACCATATTTTGCTTTAATAATTGTGTTCTGGTTATTAAGAATTGCACGCTCTTTACTGAAGCATAAAACATGCTCTAACGACAAAGCCAATCGAGCACCCTTTCGGATATGTAACACCTGTCTTCAGCATGGCAGCACCTTGCCACAGCAAGATGGAGGAAGAAAGCCAAGTTTATTACCTTGCTGTATGTACACTAATCTAGATAAAAAGAACAAACCATGTGCACCACGTGTACTTTTAGAAATACGTATAGGCAGCCGAAAAGACGAAAAAATATTTGTGGTAGCATTCTTTTCATATATCATATATATTTCATATATCACCAGGGCTATATAGAGTCCACAAGTCTTTTGTGGCATATTTTATAGTTTATTTCTTCACGTGTTATTGTTCAAAAAATCAAACTATCTAGAGATTCCGGCTTTAAGCAAGCCATCCACCGTTGTATCACATATCCTGTCGCGCTAAAGTTTCTTGCACTGCATGCGCTAGCCGCACGGGTGCACATCTGCCTTGCGAAATGTGAAGGCGTCGGCAGTCGTTCTTAACTTCCACCACTGGAGCAAATTTAGGATGTCTTTGTGGACAACTGCAGAATGGATGTAGCTGTGCAGCTTATCCCTTCATTTCTATCGTTCCCGAACGTCGTCACGCTCTTCAGTATCACTTATAAAACTCCTCTTTGAGCGCCTCTGCTTGCAGTTTTCAGCAGTGTATGTTATGCACGGCTTGCACTGCGCTCTTCTTTTCTTCCGTATCATAATACTCTATGCCTTCCTAACGATGTTGTACTGGTAGAAGGTGACCACTGCACTACGCGGGTAGGACTGGCAAGAGGTGGACGAAGCTATTTCGATCTATTTTTGGTGTTCGTTACAGTCTGGTAATAAAGGCGCGAGTAAGCTTCTCGACGCTTACTCATTGGATGCCTATGGTTCGAGGTGAAGGGACATCACCCGGCACGGAATTCGTAATTGTCTTTTTTCAAGCCTGATATTTCGTCAAGCGAATATATTTCGCCTCACGCCTTATGCTCTTTGAACCTATGCCATTCCTGCACATTCCAACGGTGTTGTGGCAGTGTCATATACTTCTCACACTATACCTGTATAGCGCAGGGGACCCAAATACGCGGCCCGTGGGCCCCTCCCTAAAGGCCCGCGGCCCGCACATGACTGTCTTCGTCCGAATTTTTCATTTTCTTTATAAGTTTAAGCTACACAGCCATGAGAAGTCTGAAGCTTTTTTGTTGTGAGGCAACCCCTGCGGCCACCATGTGTTCATACCTAACCGTGAAACAAAACTCTATATTTCAAAATCGGCGTCCTGATTTTAGGCATGTTGAAGATAGGTATTGATATGTTGTTGGAATTCTGCCGCCAAATACCCTTCAAACGACCTATATGGGACATATGGGAAAGCTGTTCTTTTAAATGGCAACGTTAGCTGACATTTGGTACGACCTAGCTCCTCTAACGCCCCCCCCCTCCCCCGCGCTTTTAAGCTGCGTTACTGTCCTGGCCCTTGCCGGAGTAAATTTTCGTGAATGCGGCCCATTAGCTGAGGTGGGTTTGAGACACCTGATATAGCGAAAAAAGGCGAAAGTTCAAATATTAACAAATTGGGCACACCAAGCAGGCTGTGCACGTCTATATCGCGTCACATGACCACTCAGGGCCGTGACGAAGCCGCGGAAAAAGAATGTCTCTGTATAGGAATTCTATGTAACGAGATTGTGTGCAGTCCTTTCGTTTTAGTGGAGGGCTGGAAACTTCAAAAACGTTTCCTCGCTATGGAGCTCTATAATCACTTTTGCTATAAGTTACAGGTGTAAATTTATTATATCACATTTATTACAGAATAACATTTGGGATATAAAATCATAACGAATGCAAATAAAGCACAGAATAACGACATGTTAATTATATAAGCGCCTGGTATATCTTCTTTTAGCTTGCCTGTTTAAGATAAATCAAGTAGGCCCATATGCAAGCAGCAAAATAAGTTCAGTACTTGTCTCTAATAAAATTTCTCTAAATAGCTTGCCCCACATAAAAAAGTGTTTTTTTTTCGAGAGAAAATGTGAAACATATATGTACGTATGCACAACGTATGTGGAACAAACATGAAGGGGCACTAGAAAGAAAAACAATTTCTCTGTTATCAGTAAATTACTCTTTAGCAATTCCTAAATCACCACGTTCGCCGGGACAAGAGTATTGGTAAGTGAGAAAACGCGCAAAAAGGTAAATGCGGGTGGCGACGCCCGCTTTAAGTTCGCGTAGCAGACATCGTGACATCTTATATTCTGACGGCGTCTAATGGGGTCTACGTAGTTCCTAATCACTAAAAATGAAGTACGTTGACCTCTGAGGGGGCCATAGACTTAACATGCCAAGTTTCAGCAAATTTTATAGAGCCAATGTCCCCAAATACGACAAATACAGTTTGAAATCCGTGGCGTCAGGCTCGGATATTTCGGCGCAAAATTAAAAAAAATAGAATTTTGACCTTGATTTTCTCGTCTGATAATAGAATTACCATGGTGAAATGTATGAGATTCGAGTTCTTAGACGTCACTTGATCAGTTTAAACCGATTCAGTGCTTCACTATAGTGTTCATTTAAGAACCCAGCAAAGTCCAAGCCCGGCCCGACCCGAGCCCGCGACCTCAAACCCGGGCCCGGCCCTAAGCCCGGAGCTTCAGGCCCGAGCCCGGCCCGGGCCCGCCGGGAGAACTACTTTACCCGGCCCGGCCCGGCCCACGGGCCGGGCCGGGCCCGGGTTTTCGAGTAGGCCCGAGCCCGTGCAGTGCTCTAATCGGAACAATTATACAAGTTCGAACATGAGTTTCACCGAATGCTTACTGTGTATTGCTAAATTGCGTTCAGTAGCTTCCAGGATTCTGGGTGCCCGGGGTTGCAGAAACTTGTGTGCTTTATCGTGATGGCATGTAGTTCAAGGTTGATGCCTCGTAAGTTTTAGCATTTCCACCTTTTCCCCCATACAGCCTGTGCTGCTTTGGTGAGGAGTATTGTCTTTTTTAGCCAACCAGAATCATTGAAACTAATGACCACAATTTGGCAGTACACAATAGTCATTTAGTGAACCCAATTTCTGACATTATATAATCGTCTAATGTGAGCAGCATGAAGAAGGCTACATTAGTTGTACTGACAAGTTAACACGTAATATAATTTTAGGTGTTACCTGCAATGGATGCATGATGATTGTGCATACCGTTATGTATGTGCAGTGGTATTGTGCTTTGTGCAATAAATAAAATTTCATATCATGCATATTGCATTGCATCCCCTTTAAAAAACACATCATATGAGTATCATAGTATATCTACAGAAGTACAAATGTACCTGTGTGTACGCACTCATGCACACGTTTGGCCAGCTGCACGAACAGAATTTACCGATAGCAGCCAACGACATTACTCACACACAGAACTTAACTTCCAATTACACGTGGTCAACACATACAGCTCACAGGGGCTGGGCGCCTTCGCCTAAGAGCTGTAGCTTTGTGTTGGTGCATGAGTGAGCTAAAAGGGTAAAGTTCAGATCTTTGATATCAGATGTATAGAAAGTTCTGCCACAATACGCTTTTTGCTGCATTTATTCATCAGCATGCCCTTTTTGCATTTATCATTGTGTGGTGTCAGACTTCACTGAATATGTTGGCCGTGCACTGCATTTATACCCACACAGAACTAAGAAATTTCCAGTATGACAGGAGCATACTGTATGTTACACTCTTTCTTGTGAAACTTTTGGTCATTACTCCTGTTTTTGTTTTAGGGGCTTCCGGGTATGAATCTACTGTAGAGAAGGAACACCGTGTCCCCACTTCTGTCGAAGGAATCAGAGTCGCCTGGGCAGCTGAAGATGGATTGTGCAACCAGAAGTGAAGAGCTGTGATCTTGTAATGTGCAAGTGTATGAACAGTCACGTTAAGTTAATCTAACACCAATTACATTACCTTGTCAAATTTTGTGATTTTGTACTGCTAAAGTTTATACACAGTTGCATAGTGTGAGCTGTAAATAAGCCTTGGGAAAGTTTGTCATCATGCAGTTTGGCGGTGTTTACACATGAGTTCTACAAATAGTGTCACACTCTCTTACTTTTCTTTCCTTTTTTTCAGTTGTGTACGTTCACTGTCAACAGCTTCGATAGGCTTTAACTTCTGATGCCTCTAATGTAAATTTTTATGGTTCCAGATAGATCACTTGTTAACTACTATGTATGAGGGAAAGTCAAGAAGTAAAGGCACATTTGAGAAACGGTACACTTATTCTAATGATAGAAAACTGAAGCATACATTATTTTTTCTACATTACTTCCTGCACTTCAACGTACTTTGTGCAACGTTTCACAACTTTCTTGATTCTGTCGGGAAAAAAAGTTTTTTGGTTGCACCTGTAATCAATTTTGCACAGCATCATGACTTCTGCGTCAATAGCGGATCTTCTTCCCCGGAGTACTTCTTTCAATGGTCCAAACGTATAAAAAGCCCTTGGAGCCAGGTTTGGACATTCTAGTGGGTGTTTGAGCAATTCAAAACCCAACTTCTTTATTGTTTTCGCAGTCCGCTTGGCAGAATGTGGCCGATCATTATCTTGCTGCAGGATCACACCTTTTCACAGTTTTTCATGACATGTAGATCTGATTGGAGGTTTGACTTTCGGTCGTAACACATCACAATATTCGCAGTTTCACCTCTTGGGGTGAAATGAACGGCTACGACACCGTCCTTGTTCCAGTATAGTGTTAGCATAACCTTGTGAGCTCATGGTTGATGTTCCAATTCCTTAAATTCTGGTGATGAGTGTTTCTAAATCATGCTCGCAGCTTTACCTTGCGGTTTGTGATGACGTACCCAAGTTTCATATACAGCAACAATTTGCTCTAAAAAAATCCCATCTCCCTCACAACAATAACGGGTCAAACGTTTACGAGAGAGATGTCCAAACTTTGTGTCTTATAATATCCAGATAATTCATTCGGGACCCACCTTGCACACACTTTAGAAAAATTTAGCCTGTTTTTTCAGATGGAATACGCTGAACCGAAACTGATATGTAAAGTATTGGCGATTTCGTCCGCTGTGATTCGTCTGTTTTCCATCACGATACCCTCAAACGTTGATGGCCTGGTCGATCTTTCCACGTCACGTAAAGTTATTCCATGTTCGACACGCACTATCGATTCGGAGATCTTGCTTCATGATAAACAAATGTCACCATAATGTGCTTGCATTCGACAAATAATTTCTGCAGGTTTAACACCTTCCACAGAGCAAAGCGAATCGCTGCCCTCATTTCCTCCCTGGTGGAGGTCGACAGTGAAGCTGCCATGCTTAACGGTCTGCAACTCTGACTAAAGCGGGAATAAGAGTGACACATTCCAGAGAAGTGTTGCAGACGACACCAATCCAGCGCCGGATACTATACTCGGTGACAACTTATCTCAACAGGAGAGCCAAGAGTACAGAGCCGGGGCTTCCGCACATTCGTGTTGCTCCGCAATCAGTACAGCAGCTTGCGGCTGACTTCGGTTTAGCTCACTCGCATCGTTCACGCGTTTATAAAAACATATGCGCGAAAAATGTGAATGGGAGAGACATTTTGATGGTGCAGTGTACATTGTAGTGTCGTATTAAGAGTATATTTTGCTTCGAGAACTAAAGAGTGCGTTTGCGGCCGCACATTGACCCACTACGTCATGGATGCCTTGTTTACTTCGGAAAACGGGCGTTCTGAAAAGCTGGTGCTGTCTAAGAAATGGAAAGAACAGGAAGGCATTCTTGCAAAGTGAGCAATAACTGTATTTTACCCACGACTTTCCGCCACTGTTTCAGTCTCATAATAAATAAAGCAGCATTTATTTCAGGCAAGCAAATGAGAAAATTATCAGCAAACTTAAGTACTACTTTTTGGCGCGTAGCAGGCATGCGTTTCGGTTCTGTGGCTTCCATAGTGCTGCCAAGAAAAGTTGTCGCCGAGAGTAGCAGTGTTAACAAACTCTAGCGGGCGAGATAGCAAAAGTCGCTTTACTTTTTGACTACCCCTCGTATATATACATCTGATGATCTTACAGTTAATTTTTATTTATGCAAGTGATCTTTTCCTTAGTATTGTCGTTTTGCCACGCTGTAGGCAGTTTACGCATTAAGTACCTTTTTGGAAGTTGTGTGCTATATCAAGACACTAATAGTTATAGATGTAAAGACATGTTGTGCTAAAAAATAAACATCTTGCTTTGAAAATTGTGTTCACTTATTTTTCTCAGTTGGACAGGAACTTTGCTAACATGCATCAGAACTTCAGTCACTAACTTCAGGCGCCAATATAGTTAATGTTTACTCAGATGTGCTTGCACTCCGTCAAAATATTTCCTGTGTGAACATTTGTGGACTTTACATATAATTTAAACTTTACAGTAAACTTGAAACAGTGCTTGGTGTACCTAACACAATGTTAAGTATGTGGTGTGTTTGAGAACTACATTATAAAAAACTTTATTGGACATTACAGCAACATTTATTACAGCTATATTTCCTGCTTGAGATCATCCCACTTTGGGAGGATGGGCAAGTGTAAGTGCCTTCCGTAGCACAAGCCAGGGCGACTAGGGCATGCAGCACAGAAGCGCCTGCATTTACATTCGGCTGTTCTCCTAAAGCAAGAATAATCTCCATTAGGCAAGATGCATCAACAAAGCTTCAATGACCAGTAGTCAACGAAACATTGGTAACAGGTACTTAGGACGCTTAAAAACAGTGCAACTTTCAATTTAACGTTCCGTTAGCATCTATTGAAAGTTATAAAGGAAAGTTCAATTGGTTATCGAAGGCCAATGGTCGACTAAATGTTGGTTGCTGGTATATAGGACGTTTAAAAACGGTCTAACAACTTTCAATTTAACGTTCCTTTAGCGTCTATTGAAAGTTATTAGAGAAATTTCTATTGGTTATCGGTGGCCAATAGTCGACGGAATGTTGGTTGCTGGTATATAAGACGGTCTAACGACTTTCAATATACCGTCGGTAGGTTCTATCGACTTTTCCCATTAAACTGTCTATTGACGGTTGGTACAAATTTTTGTAAGGGTACATCGTAAGCAGAATTCTTGTTACGGTATACTCTAGGCACGCTCAAATTATTCTACTTTTGTCGTCATCATCGCCTTTACAAAACAGTAAACACACATGGAATTTATATGTGGGAATAGTACCAATGACGCAGGCAGTTAAAATTAAAATAAAGCAGAGAAGGAATTTAAGAACAGGTTACAAAAGACACATTACAGTAAACCGGCGGGCAAAAACAATACAGAGGAACAGGCAATGCAAACGGAGGACAGCAAAGAGAGCACTGTGCCAACGGTGAAATTATCATTAAAAGAACTTCTTGAATAATTCAACAGGAAGTACAGAGAGTACGCCAAAAGATCTGTTTCGTAAATGGTCGTCTTGTTCTACTGCATCCAACATCGGCAACGGGGGTGCGACGGTTGTTATTACCTCATTTGTATATCAGTGAATCTCGTCGTATGTAAGTGAAGCTTACATCCACGATATATCACTAATCGCTGATGTGTGAAAGCAGCGAGACGAAAAGCAACCCTATTCTTGCATTCCTGAGACTGAAAACGAAGCACAACGTGAGAAAAAGCTTCAATAACGACACTATCGATAACGATAACCACACATCAGAATTTGAGCGGAAGACGCCGCACGCATTGGAGTACGCAAGAGAGTACCGTGGCTACGTACAAATGTCATAACGCTGACACAACTACAAATAAACTAAACATTGAGAAAACAAAAGGTCAGATGCGCGTAGACTTTCGCGCGCTAGTTTTTGTCGAGATGGCCCGAGTGCCATCACGTGACTCTGCTCCACCAATGGGGACGCGTAGACCTAATAGCGTGTGCTCGCTGAAGCACTCTGGCGGAAAAATAAAAAAAATGTCACTGTCGCCTAGTTTATTCTGGTGGCTTAGTGGTAGCAGTATCAGCTTGAGAAGCGGAGTTCACCCGATCTTTATTGTTTCGCTCGGGGGTGTTTCTACAGAAGTATCTTGCAGCTTAAGATGCTCGATACATTACTGAATATATTGGAAATACAGATACAGATACTCGTTTTGCGGGACGTATCTCGATACAGATACAAGATACCCAAAGAGTATCTAAGATACATGTATCTTCGATACTGCCCAGCACTGTCTATGTGTATATCTTTCTGCGGTTTGCATTAAACTTCAGTAGCTAGTAGCGCATCATCCTGTGCCTTTCATTCTCGTTTCTCTGTGCTGTGGGGGTTTTTGCCGCACTTTCTTTAACTATGAATACACATAAACTCGCCCAACTGTGCATTTTAGGATAAAGTTTGCTGAATAAACCCGATTCCACTAAGTGTCATTTTGAACAAGGCGAAATTTTCAAATGCGCATCCTACTGGAAAGGTTGCATGCAGTATCATGCATAACACTCCGCATCAATCCCAGTATTTGCCCAAGTGCTGTAAGATGTAAGAAATGTTCGACATAGTGTACAATGAGGCACAGTGGAGTGTTCCCACAATACACTGTCTCGTACACAAGCAGTGGCGGAGCAACTCTTGCTCCTTTGCCAGAAACGTCTTCCTGAAAATGATACAAAAAAGAAGTTCATTAAGCTTTCTGTGTCCATAAAACTCGCTACACTTATTGCAGACCTTTTAACAAAACATGAAACAAATGCAAAATTGTGAGGCTGCTAAGTAGTTCCTTGTCAACCTTTCATGTACACAGGACGGAAAATACACGAAGGTAAAGGAATGCGAAACAACACCAGAAGTGTTACTCTTGTCCTCTGTACCACCATTCGGGTAGATTTCGATGTCAGTCAAGTTAGCATTATAGTGTAAAGGGGTGTGAATGTTAGTCAGGTTCACTTCGTATTTAAGCATGTTGGGCACCAGATTCTTGATCAACCACAGCTGCTCTGTTTAGGACTGAATATTGGGCAACTTGGTATTGATTCATGGCAAAAATTAACAGCATATTTGTAATGAAGACAAAAAAATTGGGGGACCCTTAAGCTTCGCCTTTAAGAGTTGAACGCGATAGCGAAATCCGGCCCCTAGTGCGCACTTCAACCACTAAGTGCATACTTATTAATGTGTATTGTTACACTCACACACGCACGCACGCGCGCGAATTTTACAGGCTTTCGATCTAAAGCAAGAGTCGCATGGCCTCCAAGATATACGCCGCGCGCCGGTCCTCTCGGATGCCATGAAAAGTCGAGACATATTTCTCACAATGCCTCACAGATGGCAGCACATTATCTAGCGTTTGCTGCGTTGGCTTGATATGTTTTCCTCTAGATGGACATAGTTGTCCATTTTTAGAGCTGTTTGAAAGTTCGTGTGTGTATTTAGCGGCGATGGCTGCACTATCCCGGCGTTTTTCGACGTAGTTTGATGGCCTCGCGAATGCGCCTACCGTATGGGCTCGTTTTCGTCGTGACACCTGCCAAACAAAATGCGTTAAGGAGACTCCTTCTACTACATGGCATTTATGTAGTGTTTTTGTCCGAAGCAGCTGCAAGCAACACCGTGGCTTTGTGGTTAGACACCTGTTTGCCACGCGAACGGCCTGGGTTCGATCCTCATTGGGACCGAAGATTTTATCGTTTATTTTATTTGCTACTTTCTCGATTTTTCGCTCACGGATGATTTTTCGCTCACAACCAACGGTGCCGACGCCGACAGCGGAATTTCTGCGACACGAGCTCTCTAACGCTACCGCGTTAAAAAGACCTGGACGCAATGCCAGCGTTTTCACCTTGTCAGAAATTGTGTCAACAGTGAGAATACTGTGTACAGATAATAAACACTATGGCAACATATTTCAAAACAAAATAGCCAGGGAAGAAACAAGGTGATTCAAGAAGGTGGTTCAACAGGTTCAACTGGCTTATAGCAATGTGATTAAAATAATTTTGCATAACTAATACATCTCCTAAAGGCTATAAATATGCATACGTAAACCTGGCAAGTTCCAGTGCTGATATGCGATTAATGAAGTGACAATACCACAAAATGCATGTTCTTCACAACACACACTGTCACTTAGCGGATGTCTGTCACATAATATGGGCATAATTATGTTTCATCATATGGTCATAATTATGTGATGATTATGCCACATGTCAACGCGCCCAAATTGAAACAGTGTGCAAAATTGGGCTAGTTTGTTTAACGTCATTGTTTAAACAGCGCAAAAGAAGACACGAGGAGAACTACACAGGACAGGCGCTGGACTAACAACTATTGTGTTTATTGAGCAGAAAGGAACAAATACACGTAATCCGACTGCGCGCGTATCATCGCATTATAGATAATTCTCCCTTCTTTCAAGCAGGCTAAATTCGCAATCATGCAGATAGATAGATGGCGTGGAGATGCAAACATAATTGTTGTACTTAATGTGAAAAGCTTCTATGATTTCACGAGCACCGCAGCGGTGGCTACATGGTTGAGCGTCCGCTTCCAATGCGGGAGATACCGGGTTCGATTCCCAGGGCCGATCGGGAACCCACCGGTTTTTCCAAAAGGGTAGAGGAGTACACCTACATGGCGCGCGGTTGTTAATGGGTGCTCATCTCGAAAGGTGGCCCCATAAGAATCTGCAGAGACCCCTGGGCGCACCTTAACCCACCGCAGCCTTGGTGAAATAGTTGAGCATCCGCCGCTGCTGTGGGAGGCAGGGAATTGCTCCCGCCGGGTACTTACCGGTAAAATAGGGGCAAGCGCACTTCCGGCCTGGTGCTCGGCACAAAGAAGTTCATAGTCGCTTGGGAGGGCGCCCACCCTGTGGGAAATTGGCGACATGGGACCGCCAGACCTAAAAATAAGGTCATCCTCTTTTTTTTGGTGTAAGGAATGAATGAGCCTGAAGATGACATGCGTGCGAATAAAAAACGGTTTGCAACCACAAGAAGGACAACGAGCAGATAACCGTACACTTATAGGGCACGACACCTGTTCAGGAATGGAGCGCTCACCGTTCTTGCTCTTCGAGGCTGCCCTGCTTCTTGGTCAACTGACTGGCTCAGCTATCGGTGGCCTTTCATCAGACTGCCCGGTTCAAACAACGCTACCAGGCAATAATCGGTCACAATCGACCCCGGGAACGCCCCTTTCACTTCTGGACAAGACAGGCAACTTCGGTTGGCAACCAGACATGTGTACCCTCGCCTCCAGTGCATCATCCGACGCCGTACTTAATGTTCACCGCGACGGAATTCCTTTGGGGCACGACACCTGTACGATAATGGAGCACTCACCGTTCTTGCTCTTCCAGGTTGGTTACCTAAATAACACTCGCTGCTTTAGAAGCAGTAATCGTTCCTTATTTCTTGTGTCGTACCCCAAAAAGTTGTGAATGATGCTCAGTGTGTGTTGTGAATTGACCGCATACTGTGTTACTCAAATGCTTCTGTTAACCTCCGGCGATGTGGAGGAAAATCCCGGTCCCAATAAGAACGACGTGCTGGCTACTGTTCTTGCCACAGTTCAAAGAATAGAGGCTGGTCAAAATGATATTCGTAGTGAACTCAATACCCTTAAGCATTGGCAGGTGTCCGTGGATGTAGAACTAACTCAGCTGTCGGCCAGAATCCATAGCATTGATGTCGACATGACAGAACTAAAATGTACTGAGCCTTCCGCCTCAGAACACACCGGCGGATTGGTTTCTCGTGACATCTCCGAGAAACTAAAAGCAATCGAGTCTCGTTGCGACAACGCAGAAAACCGTATACGTCGGTCAAAGTTGCACTTTTTTGGCATCGAGGACGATTCGTCAGATACATGGTCAAGCGCCGAAAATAACGTGCTTGAAATGTGCTCGGAACGTCTAGGCATAACCGTTGATCCTGCCAAGATCGAACGAGCACATCGCTTGGGTAAGTACAGCAGCGGGAAATGTCGGCCAATCATTGTGAAATTTACGTTTTTTAAAGACAAGCAGCAGATTCTAGAGAACGGTCACAAATTGAAAGGCACGCACTTTGCAATGCGAGAAGATTTTTTCCTTCAAACAAGGATCGCGAGGAAAAAATTGTCGGCGTTTGCGAAAACAAAAAATACGCCGTCGCCGACTCGCGGTGACTTGCCGTTTGCGAAGACTTTGGTGGCTGCGCACGAAACTCCTTGTTTCCTGACCGTCCTGTCCCTTGAACATCTCGATGCGACTTTTCTGTCCTCTCCGTCCAATGACAGGCCATATCTTGGAGTGACTGTCGCTATGTCTCCAGAGTTTTCGGCGCTCTAGCTTGAACCTGTCGCAATTCCCGAGGTAAGCCGTGTATGACGAGCGTTATAACGGAAGTCAGTGGAAGGTCCGGCTCTGCAAGTAGGAGCAATCGACGCTTTTCAAAGAAATACTCGATCACTGGTCCAGACCGGTAGCGGTAGAAAATGGCTTGATCCCATCGCTCAAGCGGGCTCCCACGGAATGATGAGATGAAGCTCTCCTTCCATGTGCTCCATGCATCACATTCATGTCCTATGATACGCAACTCGTACCATTTTCGTGCGATGCCACTTAAAAACGGGAGCATATGTTTCACTCGTTGTTCGTCGGTGTCCCAGCCGTTCTGTTTACAGGCGTATTCAAAGAAACTAATCCACGCCTCTGGATTGCCCGACGTACTATCAAACGGTTCAGGTTTCACAAGCTCAGTAGGACGGCTGTCTCTCAAGCTCAACGCCGATAAAAGAGTTTGAATCATTTCATTTTGTTGGACAACTTGTTTCTGCTGAGCTTGAATCGCCTGCAGAACAACGGAGAGGTCTGCATGGGAAGTTGGCTCCGATGCAGCTGGCTTCTCTAGTTTCGATGTCACAAGGCGGTTGGAAAAGGGCGACTTGAAGGTTTATCTTCAGTCTCTTTTTCCAAGAGTTCGTCGAGCGACATAGACGCCTTCTCGAGAACTATTGAGATGAGCTCACCTGTCGTCACGTCGACGGGAAGATCGACTGGCGGATCTCCAGGGAGCGCGTACTTCGTGAAGACCAGGCTGTCTGTGGCTGGCTGAACGAAGGAGGTAACCCACATCATGGATCGTCAAAGCCGACTGCGCCAAAATATGTAATAAAACTTCACTTATTAAATGAACACAAGAGACTCCATCTTGTTCTATCGAACTTCTTCTTTATTGTCTTCTCCCCCCTGCCCCTTGTCTTGTTTCGACTTCTTCTTCTTCTAGGTATAGGCCTCTTGGCTTGCTTCAAACTGTATTTATACGTACGATACTACGGCTGACTCTATCAAGCTATGCACAGAATAGCTAGCGCGTACAAACCCACACGTGTTTCTACTAAGCCTCCTTACTTGCCTCAAAAGAGAAATTTACACTCGGCGCTATCACTGTCCTTCACTAACATACGTAGCATAATTCCTAAGGCCACGGAACTCTGCTCATATCTCGAAAACAGCGATTGCGATATCCTGGTGCTTACCGAAACGTGGTTAAATTTCGATATTGCTGATACAGAAGTCCTGCCCGACTTGGATCAATTTAGCATCTTCAGAAAAGACAGGGACGATAGGCGGGGAGGGGGCGTTCTCATTGCTGTAAGGAATCACATCGTATGTTCCATCATAGACACTGTTACTACGATAGAAATATTGTGGATCTGCATTACGCATAACATGTCTAAATCCGTTCTTGGCATTTGCTATCGACCGCCAGATAGCGCAGACGCATTCCTTACTAACACAACATTGCCAAAATCAGAAGCAAGTTTCCAAAAGCCAATATGCACCTTTTCGGTGACTTCAATTATCCTGAAATTGACTGGATTAACGCGTTCTTCCTCACGAAACAGTCGTGATTTTATTATTCTCACCCTGGATTTTTCATTCGCACAGTTAGTCGACACCCACCAGAGAGAGAGAGAGAGAAGCAACTTTATTAAAGTGAAAATATTTTCACAGAGGGATGGCGGTCAGGCCGTGCCTGGCCGCCACCTCCTCGGCTCATTGTATGGCACGGAGCTGTACTTCGAGATTCGTACTGCGGAGTACACTTACCCACGCCTCGAGCGAGAGAGTGGTCAGGAGATCAGGCGGGGGTGGATCCTCGCTGCAGTCCCATATTATGTGAGAGAGGGAGGCGACGGAGCCACATCAGGCCTCGGAAAGTCTCAAGTTCCAGCGATCGCCGCAGAGGGCGAAAAAATCAACCGCGGCGAGTTCCATCGATATGCGCGGAGAGTGGAGCTACTGACTCCTCTTTTAGCGGTCGGATAAGTTAGTTCGCATTTTCCGTGTTAGGGGCGCTCAACGCGGCCAAAAATTTTATTTCAGAATGTATCAGAAGATTGTTAAAAGCTTTGTTACCGTGTCATTTTGCATACAGCTAGTAGGGACCAGTTTTTATGTTACTTCTAGAGTTTTTGCCTGGTCATCCTCGCAACCTTGTAGTGAATAAACACAATTCAATTCAATTCAATACAAGAGCTTGATTGTTTGAGGACAAGTATTGAGATTACATTGACGCTCGAAAAGCAGCAGCCCATTGGCATCGATTGCGCTTCGGTCGGTTATTTCATTCAAATTGTACCGCGGTCGCAAACGACCGCGGTACAATTTGAATGAAACGATACAAATCATGACTGGAACGGTACAAATCAGTTTTGATATAGCAATGCGAGTTTGTGCGCCAAATTTTACATGCCGCTGCCACAAAGCGAACGTGTCTAAAGCCTGTGAATCACGTCAGCTGCGGCGCTTCACCGGCTGCCAGCGTGAAAATTCAATGCCAGCAAGGAGCTCGGAGACTACCTACGAAAACGGAGTAACCATGCACCATGTGGGTGTGCGCACTGGTGAGTGAAAATGCAGTGCTTTGCATTTGAACATAGCTTTTTATTTTTGCATGCGCTACGGTTTTTGTCATTTCAAAAGGTTTTACGACTCGTCCAGCTGATCGGATGCACCGCTTGTGGATTACAATGACATTTTCTAAGATTATTTACTTCGTTCTCACTTTTGCAAATATATCTTTACTGCTAAACTTTGTAACACAGATCACAGCATAAGTTTTACCTATTTCTGCACAAATTAGTCTTCTGAGATAAATGCTCATAAGTCCAATGCATGGTAGAGCCAAGTGAACCTATAGTATGTATATGCATTTATACATTTTCGTAAGTTTACAATCATACATATTACATTTGCACTTACCATGTAGTTTATAGAGTTGGGAAATTAACTAACTTAGTATCCTCTGATTGAGGCTTGGTCAGACACGGTCCACTGAAGGTCACCACTAAAACAAATTCACAAACAAAGCAATGTTATGTGCACACTATTTTTCTCATGCAGTGCTCTCATATACATTCTTCTCAGACATGAATCACAATCCACTCACGCTTCTACCATAGTAATCATTCTTTTTTCCTCTTCCAACCCAACCACAGCCTCCAAGAAACTGCTCATATCAGCACACGCTCGGATGCTTTATCTCTGAACCTACCTCAAGTCAGCAGAGGATGTTCCACTACTGAAAGTAAATTCGTCGTCCCAAATCCTCGCAAGGTATGGTTGTGGACACTTTACTTATTGAACCAATTTTTTTTCTTTCATCATTTCCTTCTTGCTTTTTCTCATGACTCAATTTTTTTCTTCTCAGAAAACTGGACAAAAGAGAGATCATTGGTTTCCAAGCTACCCACACCAAGTCGTAAGAAGCTCAAGAGTCGCCTATCCACCACCAAAGTTTACCAGGCGGACAAATGCAAGCCTTATGCTGAAAAGCAGTGATAGTGTACGGTATGTTGAAGCAGTACGAAATTGGTCCACAAGTTATTGCTTCTTGCTTCATGAATTATTCAGTTTAGAGGAAATGTGCTGGCTTCAAATTTCTTGGATAGTGCATGTGATGTGGTGCACATACTGTACTTTAATCTACGTGTGAAACTTTGCATAGAGTATCACATGTAACTTGGTAGCAAGTGGGCCAGTAGTAGTGCATATTTAGCAGCACTTGTTTTTCCCAGTGAATATAGTTTGCCGCAATTGTAGAGGCTGTTGCAAAGCAATGGCAGGGAAAGCTACAGTAGCGCTGAAACAAAGAGTTATGTGAACCGATTGCTTGTAGGGAGGGACATTGTGAAGGTTCTAAAATAGAAAACTGTGTGCAAACACTCATGCCTTCATTAAACAGCGCATTTCGTGTAGTGGTCACCTGGAGAATAGTTTCCGGGTCGCTACTCTGGAATAAATAACCTTTGATGATGGGAGTAGGAGAATAGAAGCATGTGCATAAGGACATTTTGGGCAGTGTACTATGAAACAGGCTGTTGAATTTGTAAAGCATTTGAAAATTTAGTCTTTAGTTTTATTCAATGAACTTCGCCAATACATTAATGGGATGATATGTAAACAGACACATCCAGAAAAGAGGGTACAGCACCGTTGCATTTGTGCAAGCAATTTGTTTTGTATGTGAAGTGGAACTACAGACAAGTAGCAAATAATATTTGTTCTAGATAACAGACCTGACACGTGACACGGAGTTTTTAAAAGTATGTTTATTTTTAACAGAAAAATAAATGAGTGCACTCAATAGATACAATCAGAGTTCAATAGAGTTGGCCAGTGTTTGTGCATGTTAAAGATTTGAATGTGTAATAACTGCTATTTCTTTGATATTGGCGTGAGCTATATATCCAAAAAGGCTAGTTTTGTGTTCATGCTTGTGATGAGCTGCAGGTAGACACGGACCAGAAAAAACGAGAACACAGGGTGATGTGCAACACCTTGTGCTGTCCTCGTTTTTTCTGGTCCGTGTCTACCTGCAGCGCATCACAAGCATGAAGACATGCCATCTAGCCCCTATTGCCGCCTTATTAGTTTTGTGTGACACTCGTGTTAAGAGTGAGGCAGACAATTAGGAGGTAGTGAAGAATGAAAATGTAAATTCAGCTTCTGCAATCGTCCATCATTTAAGCAGTGTCTATCACGACTATGCACCATTGGCACCAGAAAAAATGGACGAATTTATTTATTTTTCAGTGCAAAACATAGCAAGTAAACAAAGAAGCTAATTATACACATTTGACAGAAAGGATTACTCACTGCCTATTTTTCCAACATTGTTACTGTTACTTCCAGCACTTCCTAGCTGTCTAGTATACTACTGTTCCAAATGTCTCTATTGTGCGCGCACACATCATGTGCAGTCTATTGTCGGTGCTGTCCACTGGTACATCATTATTTTTTATTTATAAATGGGGGCTTTCAGGAACACGCGCACGCATCCGCTATCACATACGTCAGTTGATAAACAGTGGGCGAGCAAGGGTAGCTAACTTCTCGAAACTTGTCTTCCGTGACAACCTTTACAGGAATGTTCACTTGTGGAAATGTTGGATTCAGGCTAATGCTTTCCATATTCGCCAACAGTTACTCAACTGAAATGTTTGTCACTGCAACTTCTTTTAAAACATGAACCAAGTTTCCTTTTCAACGTGATACCGTAAATGGTGTTTTCCCAGAACACACGAGCTTAGCTGAACTGAAAGTTGAGCTAAATGGTCGGAATTTATGGTAAAAAGATCGGCGCGCAGGCACGAACACAAGGATATTGAGCACAGTAACGAGAACAACAGTGTGGTTTCAATTTTTTTTTTCAGCGCCGAGTGGCTCTCGCCAATGTGTTGTCAAAATAGTACGTCGGGCTGAAGCTAATCTTACTGGCACTGCATCTTTTGCGAGCTTTGATGCTGTTTGTTTATTACCGCTCAAATCGTCAAACGCGCATGTGTAAGTGAGAAAGAGGACGGGCAGCACTGTACGCATTATTGTGCAAGGGTCACCCATCGTAAATAGTATCGTTGTCTGACGCTTCGTTCTGCGTACTATAAGAGGTATGCTGAACGAGCCAAGAGACATAGAGTTGCTCAGTTTCAGCTGGCAATTTTATTAAGCAGATGGATATTTCTGTTTCTTGTATGTATTGTTCAACTCTGTAGCTGACAGTGCTGCTTGTTTACATGTATACTGTTACATTCACGATTGCCAATAAACAATGTAAGCTTACTTGCTTGGCGTGTTTTTTGCCAGTTGAGGCCTTTCGGTCACCTGGCGACGTAACGAAAATATTTGTAGTAACGATAGGCTGTCGCGCGCGCGAATACAACCCCCGGACAGGAGTCAATAAACGCCCAGAACCAGCGGGCGCGCACCGCGACCACCCGCACCCGCCAGCAATGCGGCAGCCATAGTGCCTCAATGCAATGATGATGATAGTTTTCGCAGCGCCATCTCTTGGTCGGATACTTTAGTTCACAACGCCACCGCTACCCTTATTTCCGTTGCACTGTCAACGGTACAGTTTCCCTTCTGTAAATGGTAGTATAAGTGTTCTGTGGCCACACTGCGAGCAGTGTGGACTGAACAGATCGGGGTAAATGTGTCCGTGCACCTTTGGGCACGGGAAGGAGTTCGTTTGGAGGTGACGCCACGCGATCTCTTGTGGTTTCGTAAGTTTGGGATGCGGCGGTGGTTTCGTTCGACGCCCGAGGCGATAGTGCTGGGCTATTTTGTGATAGGAGGTCAGGGGCTCGCCGAGGTACTCGGGGTTCGTGGCGCGGCCCACTACTCGGTTTACGAATTCTCGAGCTTGTCGGTGGGCGGCCTCGTTCCCCGGGTTTCCCGCGTGCGCAGCAACCCAGATGCGAGATATGGGAGGTGGATCCTCGTCTTCGAAGTGGGCGAAGGACTGAAAGAGCCTTAAGGTACCGGGAGCAACGGTACCGCGAGTGAAATGGGAGGTCGCGGTTTTCGAGTCACTGAGAGTCGTGGTGAACCCGGAGGTCACCGCGAGAGCTATGGCCGCTTCCTCGGCTTCGGCGGGGTGGAGGGAACGGACGGAGCCGGCTACTCGTAAGACTGCGTTGGTGTCGAGGGGGGTGCGAGTAGCCATTACGCTGGGTGCGTACGCGCTTGGTTGAGAGGGGTAGCGTGCCGCGTCCACGTAGGCCGCATCGGGCCGCGAGGCGTAGGCTTCGTTTAAGGCTTGGGCTCGTGCTCGACGTCTACCGTCGTGATGTCCAGCAAGCACATTTTTCGGCAGTGGCTTGATGAAAAAACGTCGACGTAAAGGCGGCGGTATTGAGGCCGGGTCTGCGCCCGATGGCGAGGCGGTGAGGCCGATGCGAGCGAATATCTAGCGGCCGGTCTTGCTGCCGCGAAGTCGCTGGATTTGTGCTGTACGGTGTGCTTCGATGAGTTCGTCGACGGTGTTGTGGATGCCAAGGCTGAGGACATTCGACGTAGAAGTCGTACGGGCGAGGCCAAGAGCCGTCTTGTACACTTTGCGGATGAGTCGGTCGACTCTGTCCCTCTCGCATCCCAGTAGGCGAAGGTAGGGTAGCGCGTACGTGAGACGAGAGATGACGAAGGCGTGGATAAGCTGGAGCAGGTCTTTCTCTTTAATTCCTTGCTTTCGAGCCGACACGCGAGCTATGAGGCGGGTCGTTTGAGTAACGGTGACGGTGAGGCGTTCGAGCGCGATGGTGTTGCGTTGATTCGATTGAACGAATAGGCCTAAAATGCGGATGTGGTCAACGTGCGGTACGGCTACACCATTGACATAGACGTGGATGGCCGGTAGGGGAGGAGACTTGCTACGGCGGTCGGGAGGGCGAAGCAGTAAGAGCTCCGACTTGCTCTCCGAGCACGTGAGGCCCGCCTGCGTCGCGTGGCTAACGACGGCGTCGGCCGCACGTTGGAGGGTCTCCTCGATCTGCCCGTCTGAGCCCGTAGTCGTCCACAGCGTGACGTCGTCGGCGTAGATGGTATGGCGGAGACCCGGAATCCGATCGAGTGAAGAAGGGAGCGTGCGCATGGCAAGGTTAAATAGGAATGAAGACAAAACTGCTCCTTGAGGGGCGCCTCTGTCTCCGAGTGTTAATCTGTTTAGAGGTGCAGCCGCCGGCCAACGAAAATTCGATGGTGCGGTTAGAGAGGAAGTCGCATACGTAGTTGTACGTCCGCTCGCTCGGGTCAATGGCGGCAAGGTTGGAGGCGATGGCCGTGTGTCGCACCGAGTCGAAGGCCTTGTGAAGATCAAGACCGAGCACGGCGCGAGTGCCGGCTTTCGGCGGGGTCCGAGGGAGGTCGTGGTGTATCTGCACGAGCGCGTCTTGCGTAGATAGGTGGGCGCGGAAGCCGAGTATCGTGGGAGGGAAGAGGTCGTTTTCTTCAGCGTAGGCCTGTAATCGGGCTAGGACAACGTGTTCCGTCAGCTTGCCAAGACAAGAGGTGAGCGATATGGGGCGCAAGTTGGTGATGTCTATCTTCTTGCCTGGCATGGGGATAAATACGAGCTTCGCGTGCCTACACTCTTGCGGTATGTAGTCCGAGCGCCTGCACTCGTTCGCGTACTGCGTGAGCGCAGCCACCGATTTGGCGTCGAGGTTTCGAAGGGACTTGTTGCTTACGCCGTCAGGACCGGGCGCCGAGGTTGTGCGTAGCTTCACCATGGCCGCGTAGATTTCGCCCTCCGTGATATCTTCGTCCAGTTGGGGGTTCGGTTTGCCGCTGTACGGGGGCAATTTCTCCGGCGGCGCGTCTGGCGAGGCGAGGCTCACGTAACGAAGAGCTTGCTCGTCGAGCAGCTCGGCGTCCATGCCAGGGTAGCGATGTAGGAGCCGTTGCAGCTGTTTTTGTGCAGACAATTTTGACGAGCAGGGATCGAGCAATTGCCGCCGTTGGTGCCACGTTCTCTTGGAGCTCATCTGCCCATTGAGGCCGTCACACAGCTGGCCCCATTGCTGTCGCGCGAGGGCGAGGCTGTGGTTCTCGATTTCGCGCGCTAGAGTCTCGATACCGCGGCGTAGCTTCTTGTTGTGACGCTGCCGTCGCCACCTGCGCAAGAGGCCAGCGTGTGCATTCCACATGTGGAGGAGGTGAGAGTCGGTTGTGTGCAAGTCGGCGGTGGTTTCCACCTCGCGGGTTGTGGCTTGCACGTGCCCTTGTAATGAGGTGATCCATTCGTTGATGTCGATAATGGTGTCGGAGGCTCTTTCTTCACGCAACTTGCGGAATTTCGGCCACTCGGTAATGCGAGCCGTGGGTTTCGGCTTCTTACTTAGTCGCGTCTCGATTGTGATAGCGAGGATGTTGTGGTCGCTGCCTGCCAAGAGTCCCGTATTGTCCCAAGTAGCGCGCGTCACGTTCTAGCACAGCGTGAGGTCTGGCGAGGTGTCACGGCACACACTGTTGCCTATGCGTGTAGGCGGCTGCTGCGAGTTGTTAAGCACGGTGAGGCGAAGGTCTTGTACTAGCGACCAGAGCTCTCTGCCTTTCGGGTGCGTGTGCACGTAACCCCAGTCGGGATGACGTGCGTTAAAGTCTCCGAGCAAGAGCAGCTGCGCGTCACCGACGAGAGCGATCGTCTCACTGAAGAGGTGGGAGAAGTCTGCCGCTTTCTCACGTGGGGAACTGTACACATTCAGGACGAACAGCGACCTCTCTGTGCGCTTGCGAGGGAGAATCTCAACGAGCGTGTGCTGAATGCCCGTGGCTTCTATTTCGTGCTGCACGGCCGTGAGGCCGTTGTGAACGTGCGTAGATGTGCAGGGGGAAGCGTGCGAACCGAGCTGATGGTAGGCCGCGTAACCGGTGAGAGTGGAGGGGGTGGATATCTCTTGCAGGGCGATAACATCGGGGGCCGGTTCCGTCGTCTGTGGATCAGCTTGCAGTTTCTGTACGAGCTGCTGCAGGTGGCTACGTTTCTTATGGTACCCCCTGCAGTTCCACTGCCACACGGTCAGTGTAGGACGCGCCATGATTAAGCCGTTCCGGGTTTGGGGCCCGCCTGCACCGTGGCAGGTCGGCCGAACGTGGGCGAACGCTGGCGGCGCTCGAGGCGTGCGTTGATTTCGGCTGTGGTGGCCTCCGGGTAATTTTTGAGGGTGTTTAGTGAAGCATTGGTGGCCTCCGTATAACTCTTGAGGGCGTTCATTGAGCTGTTCGTGTCCGCAATGGTCTGTTGAAGAGTGTTTAAACGGGATTCGAATTTGGCGTCTGCGGTCGTGAGAGCCGCGGGTACTGCCTTCGAGACCGCCGCGGCGATATCTATTTCCACATGAAGCGACGCGGTAGAGGTGTTTGCTCTACGCTTACCCGCGGGCTGCGATTGCGGCTGGGACGGCGGAGAGGTGGCTTCCATCGGTTGCGGGTGGTTGCGCAATGGTTCTGTCTGGCTTTGCTTCTATGATTGGATGTATTGTGTAAGGTTTCCTATTTGGCACAATAATTTAGAGATCTGAGACTGCTGCGAGGACAGTTGTGCCTTAAGAGAGGAGTTCTCCCTGACCAGCTCCCTCACCTGTGCATCTGGCGACGACGTCGGCGACGCTTTGAGCGACTCCGGGGGTTCTTGGGCCCAGGCGAGCTTCTTGAGACCGGGCGTGGACGAAGACGGTGACGATCCCTGGGATGAATTCGGCGAGCAGGGGAGGGGCGACGAGGACGAGTTGAAGCGGCTAGTCGAACGGGACCGTGATCGGGACCGCGTTCGGGACCTCGATCGGTACCGGCGACGGCTGTGGGATCTGTAGCGGCTGGTCTGTTCCTTCTGCTGCGGCTGGCCGGGAGGCGGGAGCGACCGCTCTTGTGACGGTGAGCGACTGTTGCGGAGGATCGACGGCTGCTGCTGTGGTGGCTCCTGGTTATGTGCTTGCTTCGGCGCGTTGTCGGATGGGATGGGCTTCTTAATAAAACGGTATTTGCAGTTCGAACTGTTTGTTGCTGTGACCGCCATTACAAACGATACAGCGGGCAAGGCACGTCGGTTGGGTACCCTGTGTGGTCGGCGGGTGGTCCTGGCCACAACGAGAGCAGCGGTTGCGTTTTGGATGGGGGCAAACGTCAGTTCGGTGGCCGACCTTGCGACAGTTGAAACAAGCTTCTACTCTTGGGTAGAAGGAGTAGAGGCCAATGTAGACGCCGTGGTAGAGTGTCCATCGGGGCAAACAGTCTCCAAGCATGGTGACGAGTACGTGGTTGGTCCTTCCCATGTGGCGGCCGCCCACGACAGGCATGCTTGGGTTGCTCTCTTGCAAGTCCTTCAGGATTTCTTCATCAGTGAAGCTTTTGTAGGCGTTGAACATGATGCCACGAAAGGCATCGTCGGGCGGTGGGGCGTAAACGTGAAATTCGATGGTTCGGTCTCCTATCTGCAGGGACGTGATGCGAAGGTATGCTTGTGCTCGGATGGTGTCTGGCACACTGATGGTGAAGGTGTTGTTTGTGGGGTGAACACGTAGTTTATCGCGGGATGCTGGTGGCTGGTCCGGTAACGACGCGGCCTTCAGCAGGGCTTCGTACAGTTGCCATGGCGGCAGCTTGGTAAGATCGACGGGAGTCTTTGGCCGTCCCACGATGTGTATGGTGTCAGCTGGCGTCCTAGGTAGTGGTCCGCGTTTTCGCCGGGGCGGCGGGCGTGTTTTCATGCCGTTTCGTGGCGGCATCGCTTGCTGGGCGGCGTTCAGGTGCGGCGTCACCTGGCGGAGCTCGAGCCGTCGCTTCTCCTGGGCACGAAAACCGGGCGACGGCTGCCAGGAGCCGTCCGACCATTCTTCTGCCGAAATCGTGTGTCCTTCAACCACGCACTCCATGCCGGTGGCGGCAAGCCGCGGCAGGGACGCGGGGTGAAACGCTAAAGCACTTGCAAGTGGCAGCGAAATGGCCTAAAATCGAAGAAAATTGCGCCAAACTGCACCAGAGTCTCCGGTTTGGGGGCGTTTCCCAACGCTAGCGAAAACGAGGCACAGAAGATGCGAAGCGCGACAGCCGGCACGGATCAGATCGCGCTGTACAAAAGCCTACCCAGCAGAGATCAAAACACATTAGATTTAGTACTAACATCTGCTACAGAGACTGTCGGTGTCATAGGTTGTATTGATGGCTTTAGTGACCATCGCCTTCTAGAACTAACAATTGAAATTCCGTCCACCACTCGCCACGCCAAACCAAAGAACATATTGAACTATAAAAAAGCTGACTTTAGAGCGATCAATGACGGCCTGAAATCATTCTCTGAAGCTTTCTTAAAAACGTTTTCACACAGGTCGGTTAGTGAAATCTGGATTGCCTACAAAGAGAAATTAACGGAACTAATCCACGCTCATATACCCCGCACAAGGCTACGTGTAAACGTGTCAAAACCTTGGTTCCATAGGTCACTTCTAACGCTGAAGAACAAAAAGAAACGCCTTTTCAAAATTACGAAACGCACCGGCACAGAAGCATCACAGAAAAATACACAAGGATTTCAAAAGGGAATACTGTAATGCCATTCGTAGTGCTAAAAAGCAATTTTATTCGCATGAACTTCCCGCCCTCATTAAAGACAACCGCAGAAGGTTTTCGCAAACGATTGTTCCTCCAAATACCCGTGATGACATAGTGTTATTGGACAGTAATGGGAACGCTGTTACACAAGAGCACTGCTCAGGAATACTGAATTATTACTTCACAGCTGTATTTACTCAGGAGGACCACTCAGATATGCCACTGCCTTCTGAAGTAAACTATCAGTACATGGCACCTATAGTAATTACATCCTAAGGTATTTCAACGTTGAACAACAAACTTAAATTATCTAGTAGCTACGGCATAGACGGCATTAACTCGAAAATGCTGAAAAACACTGTCAACATTTGCAGCACCATCTTGACCTACATATTTGAACAATCCTTATCAACAGGTGAGATACTCAACGATTGGAAGGTGGGGAAAATTATTCCCGTCTATAAGACCGGAGATAAACACTGTGTTACAAACTACAGACCCATATCACTAAAAAGTATTCCATGCAAAATGCTCGAACACATCATCGCTTCTAACTCTGCTCACTTCCTGGAAAATAACGACTTCTTTTTTGCGAATCAGCATGGCTTCAGGAAAGGGCTCTGATGTGAAACACAGCTCATCGAATTTACTCACGAACTACACCAGAATATGGACAACGGCTTCCAGACTGATTGTATATTCATCGACTTTTCGAAAGCGTTTGATCGCGTCGCCCATACCCGCCTTATAGCTAAACTGTCATCTTTACATCTTGATGCGTTAACAACATCGTGGATTCGAAATTTCTTATCATCTCGCAAGCAGTTCACAGTCATAGGCAATCACTGCTCCGAGTTAAGTGACGTCACATCTGGAGTCCCACAGGGAAGTGTATTAGGCCCCTTATTGTTTTTAGTTTTCATCAATGACCTTCCCGACGGAATTGTATTTAACATCAGGTTATTCGCGGATGATTGTGTCGTCTATCGTAAGATTTCCTCGCATACTGACCACATCACCTTGCAGCAGGATCTTGACAGAATCACCAACTGGTGTTCATCTTGGCAAATGGCCCTTAACACGGATAAATGCAAGTTGCTTACTTTCAGTCGTAAACACACCAACTCGACATTCCATTACTCGCTTAGCAATAATTTTGTAAGTGAGACATCTATGTGCAAATACTTGGGTATACATCTGACATCAGATTTAACTTGGTCTATCCATATAGAAAAAGTAACCACAAAGGCATCGCGTACACTTGGGTACCTAAAACGAAATCTTCGGGATGCACCATCAGCTACACGTAAACTTGCCTATTGATGATTTGTTCGTCCTCAACTCGAATTGGCATCATCCATATGGTCACCCCATCAGACATATTTGGTTCATTCACTCGAATCCATACAAAATCGTGCAGCTCGTTTCATCGTTGGCGACTACAGGCGAACATCGAGCGTGGCTGATATCACGTCCATTCTTAGAGACGCGTAGGAACATTGCACTTACCAGCCTCCTTCATAAAATTATCTGGTCTCATCATACATATACACTAGTGCTTATTCATGTGCATCGTTATCCCGTCGCCTTCACAATCATCGAAGTTTGCAACGTCTATTCGGACGAACGAAGGCTTTTAATTCATCGGCTTTTCCCCTTGCCCTAAATCATTTGAACAATCTTCCACATAATGTGGTGGACTTACGCGACCCTGACAACTTCAAGCGAGAACTTCACGTTATATTTTTGTAACTTTATTTTGTGCTTTTTCCTTCCACGTACATACGACATTGTATAATGATGTTTGCATTGCGAAAAATGTGTCGCTCTTCTTTGTTTAAACATTTGCTTACTCAAGTATGGTTTTGTTTCCAGATGCAACAATATTATTGCGCATTTCCTATCGTTTCCAGCCAAATGACTACTAATACAAAACGTTCAGTGTGTTAAAAACAATTGTATTAAGCACTCACTTTGCACAACTACCTGTTTTGGATCTACTAACACACGCTCCAAACTGTTCGGATTATGATGTAAGACCCCCCCTCACATAATGTTCTATTGGAACCTGTGATGTACTTGAATAAATAAATAAATAAATAAATAAATAAATAAATAAATAAATAAATAAATAAATAAATAAATGTGAAGTAGGTGTGCCCTTTAAAGTGTTATTGTGCTGGCGTAGTCTCCCGTTAAGGCAGGCACCCGTCTGTCCAATATAATTCTTTCCGTTAGTTAGCGGGATGTCATACACTACACAGCATGTGCCGCGATAGACAGGAAGAAGAATGGCCAGTCACGGAGAAATTTGTGCCCTGTCAATCATCGCAACCGTGTGCATTTGGTGTAGTGTATGACATCCCGCTAACTTGCGGAAAGAAATATATTGGACAGACGGGTGCCTGCCTTAATGAGAGACTACGCCAGCACAATAACACTTTAAAAGGCACGCCTATTCACATTTATCTGCTCATTGTCGTTCTTGTGGTTGCAAACCGTTGTTTAATCGCACGCATGTCATCTTCAGGCACGTTGACCAAAGGTCTTGTGAAATCATAGAAGCTTTGCACATTAAGTACAATGATGTTTGCATCTCCACCCCATCTATCTAACTGCATGATTGCGAATTTCGCCTGCTTGAAACAAGTGACAATTATCTGTAATGCGATGATGTACGCGCAGTCGGATTACGTGTATTTATTCCTTTCTGCTCAATAAACCCAACAGTTGTTAGTCCAGCGCCTGTCCCGTGTTGTTCCCCTTCTCGTGTCTTCGTCTTTTGAGCTGTTTAAACAATGAAGTTAAACCAACTAGTCCAATTTTGCACACTGTTGCAGTTCATTTCAAGTTCAACGGGCTATTTTGCTTGTCAAAACCTTGACCTCTCTAGTCCTGCTGTGTTGTCTCTCATCGCCGTTTGCATCTGCCGTGCTCGGACAGCGTCTTGGTATGAAAAGGCCTCTATCTGCTCCCCTGACGTTCAGGGTCTGTGTGGGTTTTTGCAACCTTCACCTAGCCATGTTCGTCGCCTCTGCCGTCTTCTTCGTTCTAAGTGGGGGAGACAAGCCAGGTACTTCGGTGACTGCCTTCGCTTCATGTGCCTGTCCCATACTCGTCACGGAAAAAACAGTCGTGTCCACGGTGAGTTGTGCAGAACAGATTCTTTGGCGGAATTCCTTTAGAACAGTGCTCGCCCGACTTTGCCGCACAAAACGAAGTGTCGAGCCCCGAAGAATGACGTGGTGGTCCTTGGTGGCCACACTCTTCCTGACAGACACCGTAGCATCCTAGAACCGGGACCAAAATTCTGTGTTGAGCCCCAGTGGACGGTCCTGGATAAGATAGCGCTCTCTCGACGCATCTCCCATCGAGTTCCCGACCAGTAACGACCATCCAGCCAAAAGACACTTGTGTCTGCGTTGGACCAGTTTCCAGGTAGGCCGCGGTCGTCCGGCCTACCTGACACCTTTAGTGGACTATTTTGTACAGAACCATCTTAGGCTCTTGCAATCTGACAAGGAAGGTTCTTTTGTTGTTATGTCTGACCTGCTGTTCTCTGAAAAAGCAGCGTGTGCTGTTACGAAGAACTTCAAGCTAGTTTCAGTCAATCCTGCTCGTGTTAAAAAAGAGGCCGCATCCCTCTTGCATAAGGTGGGATTTGAGCGTCTTGCCTCTCTGTTTGAAAAAGCAAAAGAAGACAGACTAAGCATTTTCCTTAGCGCAACGACGCACAAGTTAACCATTCCTTTCCGCTCCATTGTTAGTGAACGCCATTCCGGGCAGCAAGTTTTATCCAGTTACCTCCTAAGGCACCTTTCCTCACTAAGAATAGAAGATCCGTTCCTTATCCCTAGTTCTGACCATCTTACTAATTACCTGAGTTCCCAAACCCCTGCCTCCTGTTCCATGGCAAGCTTTGACGTAGAGGAACTCTTTTACTCTATGCCTAAGGACAAGCTCTTGACGGCTGTAAAACATTGCATAACCGAGCATAACGATGAACTTGCGTTCAGGAACAAGTGTGGTGTATCGGCGGAGGCCTTCTTGGAACTGCTTAGTTTCTATCTGAACTTTTGTTACATGGGAAGGTGGTATGTACGTTCAAAAATTGGGCATATGCATTGGATCAAAAGTAGCACCTGTCCTCAGTAACATTTTTCTATCTGCTGTTGAGCGTGCTATAGATAAGGAGGTACAGGGATTAGTGATTAAGGTATTTCTTTACGTCGGTGATTTTCCAATCATCTTCCCGAGTAATGCTGCAACTTCCCGACTTCGTGAAATGATGAATATCTTCAAAGACAATGACGTTGGTTTACGCTTCACGTCAGAATTGCCTAAAAATGGTGTCATTCAGTATTTGGACCCGTGTTTGTTTGCTGAGCCGGAGCATCTATGCTGGTGCTTTTCGCCGCGATCAAAAAAAATCGCTCCTTAGTTATTGTTCGGGGCATTCCCAGATAGTTAAGAACGGCATTGCCTACAATTCACTAAACTCGGCACTGACAAAGTCGTGCTATCATAAAATTGAAGTCAGCTTTAAGGAACAATTGGCTAGGCTAAAGAATGCTGGCTTTCCTGTCTCAACCCTACCGTCCATTTCGCTGAGGTTGCTAAAATCTTTAAAACTGTCCGCCTCTCGAACAGGCGAGCGCACCAACGCCACCAAAAAGCCAAAAAATGTTGCCGTGATCCCATATGTCCATGGGCTCTCGCATAGGCTCAAAAAGATTGCTAAGGGCTATGAGGGAAATGTTGTTTTTTCTGCTCGTGGTAACGTTGGAAAAGCATGTGCCGCGATAGACAGGAAGAAGAATGGCCAGTCACGGAGAAATTTGTGCTCTGTCAATCATCGCAACCATGTTGTATCATGTGCATGTGGTGTAGTGTATGGCATCCTGCTAACTTGCGGAAACATATTGGACAGACGGGTACCTGCCCTAACGAGAGACTACGCCAGCACAATAACACTTTAAAAGGCACGCCTACTTCACATTTATCTGCTCATTGTCGTTCTTGTGGTTGCAAACCGTTGTTTAATCGTACGCATGTCATCTTCAGGCACGTTGACCAAAGGTCTCGTGAAATCATAGAAGCTTTTCACATTAAGTACAACAGTGATGTTTGCACCTCCACCCCGTCTATCTATCTGCATGATTGCGAATTTAGCCTGCTTGAAAGAAGTGACAATTATCTGTAATGCGATGATGCGCGCGCGGTCAGATTACTTGTATTTTTTCCTTTCTGCTCAATCAACCCAACAGTTGTTAGTGCAGCGCCTGTCCTGTGTAGTTCTCCTTCTCGTGTGTTCGTCTTTTGCGCCCAAATTGACATCGAGACGGAGGATCAAGACAAGCAAATCAAGCATGAAAACTGCATAAACAGAAAACAAATTTGGCCTCAATGTACATTTCATTACATAACAGCGTGATAACAGCGGCTTCTGTCTTTTTGTTTTCGTGTATACTCCTTGAAAGCACTCTGCTTCATTTATGCTTTGTCGCAAGGAAGGAAATTATGCTGTACAAACATCTTTTTTCAAGGCGCACTAGCGCATCGATTAGCTGGCCGTGCGAAGCTTGTGTTATATTCACAGGAGTTTCTAAACACGCATTAGACATCGTTGCTATATGAGTTTAATGACTGTTCTTTCTTTCTTTTTCGATTTTTCATTGCTCTTTTCACTCGACGCAATGTACAGGAGGATACCTTCAGCTGCCCGAGCGACCATAAGAACGCGCGAACATAGGAAACATTAGTATTATCATTGTGTTCCTGATGGTACCGCGAACGCAGCGTGCCCATCATCTGCTTGGTAATATACACAGCGGCAGGCTCGCTTGAGTCCCCGCGACAGTGTCACATCATATCCCACCCGCAGTAAGGCCCACAGTAAGGCATATTGCACTGTCGTCAAACCACGCATTTCACGTCCAGCGGCAAAGAGCAGACACAAAACGCGCACACACGGCCGACACAGCTGGACAGTTCAGAAGCGGCCTTGTTATGATCGGCCTGCCTGGCTTGGCGCCGCTTTGACGCATGAGACGTTGCGGCTAAGACTACCCTGATTTCTTCCGGGTCAGCGGTTCCAGAGATGCACCAAGAGCGGCGACAACACGAAAGCCGTTCGTCTAATTTTCTCAGGTTGTCTGCGCCCTCGTAAAACCCTTTGGGCACGCCTGACCGACTGACAGCTTAGGAAGAGTTGTTGGCCGTCGAGGCGGCTTGCTTTGTCGTCAAGGTGCCCCGGACAAAGGGCCCAGCGTCTGGGAACCGTCTGCGGATGCATTTCCCAAGTTCTCCGTGGCGCCTTGGTGCCGCTGTTTCCACAATTCGTGGTCTGCCTGACGCCGCATACCCATCACTGCAACAGACTACGAAATTGACTTCCACGTAAGACTCAACGTCTTCGTGCTGTGCCGTGTAGTGCGCGGTGGGCAGTGTTTTTTCCTCGCCATGGGACGAACTGGACGTGCCTCTTTCTCCTTTCGTGGGTTGGGAAGGAGGCGGCGTTTCACCTTCCCCTTTTGGGGGCGGAGGTGAAGAAGGAAATTTTCATTGGACTGTCCTGGCCTCCATTGTGTTTTCCAACAGGGAACCCTGGGAAGGCCCGGACATAAAATGCGAGCGCCGATGCGCTCCCGACAAGCTCTCACAAGTTCTCTCAAGCTCTCACAAGTTCTCTCAAGCTCTCACAAGCTCCGAGAAGCTCCCAGAACCTGGAGCGCTTCCATGATGCTAACCCCATCATGTAGCAACACGCTACCTGTAAAATAATGTAATAAACGTTACTGTTAACAGCTCCGGGCTCCTCTCCTCGACATCTCCCCGGGACTCTGGCTGGCTCCGGTCCTCTGGGCAGAACCCTGATTACGTCAACTGGATGGCAGCGGTAGGATGCTGCTGACAACTGGAACACATAAACTGGTTAGCAGCAACGGGATGACCCATGCTTGACTCGGGCCTCAACGATATGGTGAGTGCTTGACTTTCTTTCAGTTTTGCCAGGTTTTAGCTTTTGAAGTTTTCTACATCTGTGTGTAATCTTCTGTGCGTATAGGCTTCGTTGTACCACTACCATACGTCACAGCTATTCACCATTTTAGTTTTCATTAGGAAAAATTAGTTTTCATGTTCTAAAACTGGCAGTGTTTTACCGTGCGTCTAGGCTTCGCTTGTTCGCTACCTAACGTCACGGTGAGTAGAAAGTCCTCACTCGTGAAGACCATGGAGTTGGTAAAGAAGCTAGAGAGACCAGACCTCTTACTACTGTGTGAAGAGCTGGGAATTAAGGTTGGGAGAGAAGAGAGAGAGTCACAGCTGATGAAGGCTATTCAGGAATGCGGGGCGGAGGATGATGAAATTCAAGAGTGCTGGGAGGAAGTTGAGAAGAACAAAAGATGGGCTGAAAAAGACAGGATAATTGAGAAAAGGCGATTAGCTTTAGCACTTTATCAGGCATCAAGTAACCCGAATAACGAGATAGCACCCTCAGATAAGAAAAAGAAAGGCAGTCCTGCTAAGTCCACGTCTACAGTGAGCCACTCAGAAGATCGAAAGAAAGAAAAGGCGTTTAAGGCTAGGAAGCCGGTTGTATGCCACCGTTGCAAAGAGCTATGTCACATCGCAATCGGCTGCCGCAAGCCTAGGAATATTCTCTGTTTTGGGGACAGCAGCGACAATGATCTGGGACAACTGAGACCCCCCATTCAGGAATTAGTTGAGGAAAACGTACCGCGGGACTCTGCCGCAACGTTTGATAGTGTACATCCGTACTCTTTGACAAATGAGGTGACCACAGGGGAACGCCCGTGTGCTTGGCAAGTAGTTGAAAATGAAAGTGTGTGTTTGCCATTAGCCCGCGTTGAGAGTGAGGGACCGTTCAGACTGCTCGCCACGGAAACATTGGTGTCCCAAAACCTGCCCGAGCATTATCCCTCTCAGAATGACATGGATATGCTTTCGAAAGGCCTTTGTTTTGGTGACGAATCGGCGGCAGCTATGACGGATCCGATGGCCTGTGAGTCTGCTCATGAGGTTCCGAAAGCAGAAAGAGCTAATGAAGCAGACTGTAAAAGTTCAGATGATGAGGCGCTTAGCTTACCACGAGAGGGAGAGGCCCTCAACATAGCGCGAGGTGATGAAGCACTTACATTAGCGCGAGGTGATGACTCTCATCAAGGAGAGACATCTGATGGCGAGCCGGCTGGTTTAGCAAGTGTCGATTGTAGCGTTGTTTCTGAAGTGCAGACAGCTAGAAATAACGCCGAGGATAAGCCAGTTGAGCCGCCTGGAGTTTTGAGCTATGTACTTCCGAGTATTATTGCCGAGTCGGGGAGCGTTCCGTGCCGCCCCGAAAGAAAAAGGCGCCAGCGAAAACTTCGGGGAAGGGGGAAAGGTCCAAGTTGCCTCGAGCGGAGGCTGGAAACCCCGAAAAAGTTCTCTAAAAGTCAAAAGTTGCGGGTCTCGCACGAATCGAGATTAGGCATAAAGCGTGTCGCGAGGGCCAAGAAAATGAGACGCCGAAGGGGTCGCCTGGTTTCATCATCTTTGGTGAAGGCTAAACGGTGGAGCAAAGCGAGGTGGTGCGTACGCGACTCTAACGACAAAGGTCCTCCCCCAAGTTTGCGAGAGGGTGACTGCTGTTCTGAGAGGCACACAATGAGGAAGCTTAAGCGTCCGGGTGCCTCTTTGTCGGAGTTCGGGGCCCGCGGAACAAAGGTCACCGCCACTGAGTGCTTCGGACAGGTTGGCTTTTTGTCCCTCCGTCGCGATCTGGCCCATCGACAACTGTGGTATGCGCGTCCCGCCAGAGCACGTCTGAAAGGGTGCCGCATTAAATTACGCAGTGTCACAAAGGATACTAAGAATTTGTCTTGTATCCAGTTTTATTATTGTTTTGTTTAGCTGTCTAACGTTTGCATGTCTGCCGATGAGCAAGGGCTGTGTCGATTTTTGAAAGTTTTATTTTCCTCCTCATCTTAACTGCAGACATTGAGGTATTTGCTAAACTGCTTGTTTGCTTACATTTCGAAAAAGCTAGCACCCGAGTAGAGGGTTTTGCGCTGATTTTAACAGAGAAGTAGGCTGAAGGTAAAAGCCTCTGTTTAAACCTTCTGTTCTTGCAGTGAAGTGTAGGTTTTGTTTCTCTGTTTGTTTTATGTTTTACGCGCGAGTTTATCTTAACAGAGAAGTAGGCTGAAGGTAAAAAGCCTCTGTTTAAACCTTATGTTTTTGCAGTGTAGTGTAGGTTTTTGCTTTTGTTGATTTTATTTTATCCGCATAATGTTCGGACAGTGTAAGGCTACCAAGAATTTCTCTTGTATCCAGATTGAATTGTTTTGCTTTTAATGTTCGCGTGTCTGCAGATAAGCAAGGAATATGTCGATTTTTGTAACTTTTATTTTCTTCCTCATGATAACTGCAGACATTAAGATACTTGTTGAACTGAGTGTTTGCTTACATTTAGGGAAACCTAACACCCGAGTAGAGGGTTTTGCGCAAGTTGATTTTTAGCAGAGAAGTAGGCTGAGGGTAAAAGCCTCCGTATAAACCTTGTGTAAATTGCAGCACACTTGTTAGTATGCGCATCACTGTAGTGTAGGTTTTTTGTTTCTCTGTTTGTTTTATTTTCATACGCGCAAGTTTGATTTTAAGTTTTACTTATACTGTGAGAGGCGTAGTTCGTTAACTACCTCCTTTCGTTTTGTTTCGCCCGTAGCACCTGCGTGCCTTGAACGCTGTGAATCTCTCTGGGAAATGATACAAAACGTTAGGCTGTTGATTTGCTTCGCACGTAGTAGGTCTGAGTTTGTTATGGCTTCGTTATCTGATTCTTTATTCTCACGAGTGAGCGCACCAATTGTAAATTTCTAGGGAGTTTTACCAAAACTGTAACCTGGCATTTCTCGAGGTCAGTTGAGTGCTCTATGTTTGTTGTGCCTCGGGTCTTGCGTGGTTGGTTTCTGGCGTTTGCTGGCCATGGCTCAGGTCCAGAGATTGGTGCAGCCTGCGTGTCACAAACGATCGCGTTATAAAGCGCGCGCGTGGTCGCTTTCAAGCGGCTGCGCGACAGAACGGCGCGAGTCGCGCGCCGAAGAAGCGCGAACGACGAAAAAACAAGCATCAAAAGACGCCGGCGCGCCGCATCCTCCTCACCCACTGGAGCCAGACACAGACAACGCGATCAAACGCCTAGCAAAGCCTGGACGCTTCTAGAAGGAAAGGGTGACTCATCGCCGACGATGCAGCCGCGATTCGAACATACGAGAAAGCTCTCGCCCTTTCTCTGGCCTTAGCTGTACTGCACGCCGAAGAACCCTCCCGACGCTTCTAGAAGCCGGGGAAGAAGGGATAAAAGCGTGCAAACGACGGAATGAGGGAGTCAGTCGAGAAGTAGTGAAGTAGCGAAGGAGTGAGCGAGTCTGTCGGCCCGGATATGGTGAAGTTACGCTAAGTGTGGCTCCGTTAGCCAAAGAAGACGTGTTTATGATGGTGTGCGGTCAGTCGATCGTCAATCTGGAAGAATTGGATGACGACGCCGCGTGAGCCATGACAAGTCACGACGACGGTTGAGCTACGACGATCAACGCTGGAGCTGGCGTGAGTGTTTCCTTGAAGAGAAGCATTCGATTACCGTCCAAGTATTGTGGACTGGATACTCCATTATCTATTCAGGACTTTAACTGTCGTTGAATAGCTGTAATGCATGCGATTGCATTCATAGCGTGTGATCTGTTTGTTTAGCTCCCGTTGTGTAAACACCATCTGAATTATATTGTGAAGTTGTAACTGGTACCAGCCGAGTGTGCACGTGTTTGTGTTATTTGTATTGCCTTAACTGAGAATATATTTCGTTTTCTTTTGTGTTATCGACTCTCGGCTCCAACTCGGTCTTTGGACCACAACCGGCGTTCGCTGGCGCACCAAAGGACCAACTCTAAATTGCCCGCGCTTTCGTGGTGCGTTTTCGGAGGGCCGTGACGCCAGCCCTTAGAATCCGCCCGGCGATTGCCAACCCGATTAACGGGATTAGGGACAATTATTCTGGCGTCCGCGACAGGACCTTTTTGCTGCAAAAGTGTGTCCAAAGTAGGGAGAAAGGGCCTTGAGAGGTTGATAGTGCTCGCGAACGATTTTTGAGTGTTACACCGCGTTCTCGCTAACCTGTGTGCACAGAGTGTTTTGTATTCGAAGTTAGGCAGATATTTTGTGCACGCGGCTAGGTTTTGTTGACTGGCATCATGGATCTCGAGAAATTAGTTGCCCTTGGTGAGAAGATGGGTCTTTCTGGGGCCGAACTACGAAAGTGGGTGAGCCAAAAGGAAAAGGAGGCGGTTGAAAGAGAGAGGTTGGCAGCTGAAAGGGCCAAGGAAGAAAGAGAGGCGAGAGAGCGACAGATGAAGGAAGAAAAAGCAGCAGAACTTGAAAGAGAGAGGTTGGCGGCTGAGAGGACGAAAGAAGAAAGAGAGCAACAATTGAAACTAGAGCTTGAAAGAGAGAGTCTAGCAGCTGAGAGGGAGAAAGAAGAGCGAGAGGCGAAGGAGCGGCAGTTGAAGGAAGAAAGAGAGGCGCAAGAGAGGCAGATGCAAGCTGAGATGGCTGAAAGAGAAAGGCAACGGCAGCACGAATTGGAACTCGAACGGCTCCGTTTGCAGCAGCGCGCAGAAACTCCCGTCCAGGCTAGAGCCGAGAGCAGTGAAAGGGAATATCATAGCTTCCGTTTGAACCCAAGCAAACTGCTTGTGGCGTTTGATGAGAGGAAAGATGACCTTGATGCATACCTGCACAGGTTTGAGACGATAGCTAGAAGCCAAAATTGGCCGGAGCAGCAATGGGCAACAGCTTTGAGCATTTGCTTGAGTGGCGAAGCGCTCAGTGTGTACGGTAGGCTGACACCTACCGATGCAGCTAATTACACGAAAGTGAAAGCTGCTTTGCTGAAGCGATTTCGATTCACCGTGGAAGGCTTCCGAGATCGGTTCCGTACGGGAAGGCCAGCTGATGGCGAGACGGCAACGTAGTATGCCGCGCGGCTCAGCCATTATTTTGACAGGTGGATCGAACTTTCAGAGACGGTGCAGGAGTACGGTGAGCTTAGAGAGCTTTTAATCAGAGAGCAATTTCTCACCAGTTGCCACCTGAGCCTGTCGCTGTATCTGAAAGAGAGGAAAGCTAAATCGATTGACGACATGCTTGAGTTGGCCGATCAATTCTTGGAAGCGCAAGGTGGCACGAATCTGGCCAAAGTAAAAAAGGAGGTTCCTACAGATTCGAAGAAATCGGCACCCGAAGAAAAGAATTCTCAGGATGGCGCTGCGAGATGTTACTTGTGTAACCGACTGGGCCATCGCGCTAACAGTTGTCGGACCAACTTTTCACGTCACGGTGTGACGAAATGTTTTAAATGCGGGCGAACGGGACACAAAGCCGACGCGTGCCGCAGCGGGGGAAAGGAGATTCCCCAGCTATCTTGTGTGTATACGCTGCCAGAAGGGTGTGAAGGATAACTCGTTAATGCATCAAGCTGGGCTAGTTGGTATTGATTGTATGCTTCCATATTGCTAGCGAACACACACAAAGGACGACATAGAAGGAGACAGGACCACCGCTAGACTTCAACTGATTTTTTAATCGACATGAAGGACACAATACATTTCTTTGCGCACGCGCAGGTGCCACGTCACAGACAAAGTTTATCCACCGAGCAAAAAGAAAAGAAATTATCCGCCGCCTATCGATACCGCCAATTCGCACGTGGTTTCTTCTTACACAGATAGTCCAGCTCTCTTTTCGACAACGCGATGGACGGAGTGCTGACACATGTGTCACCCGCCTTGTGAATTTCGACAGCCTCTACTATTTCCCTCTTTCTCTGTTCCCCGCCCGTACATTCACGGAGTTTCCCACCGGCTCAAAAAAGTGGCGCGAAATTGCGGTCTTGGTGTCTTGTTCACGGCTCCTCTCAAGCTGGCTGGGCTCTGTTCTGCTGTGACGGAACCTGAGAAGCCGCGGTGTCCTAAGAAACACCAATCAAAGTTCACAGCTTGTAAGACGGGAGTCGTCTACACACTTCCACTTGCTTGTGGCAAGGTGTATATTGGCAAGACGGGCAGATGCGTCAATGAAAGGCTCAGGGAGCGTCGCACGGCTGTTCGATCGCTTGCAGGGGGTGGTTTATTGGCGATGCACTGCAAGAAGTGCGACGGTTGTACCCCAGCATAGGGTGTGAAGGAGACAACAGTGACCAGTTTGTCGAGCCAAGAAGCGGGAAGGAAATTCCAGTTGCCAATGCCGTCATGACTTCGTACTCGGGAACCTTGGTTAAAGGATCGCCCGTGCCTGCCGGAAGAATGGCGGCAAAGCGCATAACGGTTCTAGGAGATACTGGATGTACCACAGTGATCGTTGCGAAAGGAATTGGTCCGAGACAATGAGTTCACAGGCAAGACCAAACCAGTTCGCCTGATTGATCATTCGGTTCGAATGCTTCCCGAAGCCAAGATTGAGGTTTAGACCCCTTACCTCAGCGGGAGAGTTACTGCCCTGTGCATGGACAATCCATTGTACGACCTAACCGTGGGAAACGTCGAGGGAGCCCGATCAGCAGATCACCCTGAACCTCTGGAAGAGGAATTGAATATCGATCCACTGTCGATCGAGGAACCCCACGACGAAACGGTCAATGTTGAAGAGAATACCGTGGCAGTTGTAACCCGAGCTCAATCTAAAGCCCAGTCAGGGCCATTCCAGCCTCTGCTCACGCCCCATTCCGAGGAGGATCCGGCCCAGATTTACGCTGAGGAACAAAAGCAGGACGGGTCCTTAAAAATGTGCTACGCACAAATTGGAAAGGATTTGAAATGCCGTAACAGTAATTGCGCGATAGAGTTCAAGCAAGACGGTGACCTACTCTACAGGTATTATACGGAGAAAAATGGACGACAGACACGACAACTTGTGGTGCCAAAGAACAGCCGGGAAACTGTGATGAAGCTGGCACACGATGGAATTATGGCTGGACACTTGGGAACCGAGAAAACTAGGGACCGGATTCAAGAAGAATTCTTCTGGCCCGTAGTCACAGCCGACGTGAAACGCTTCGTGGCTTCATGCGATATTTGCCAACGAACAGTGCCGAAAGGAAGGGTGCCACACGTTTTCCTTGGCAAATCTCCTGTGATCGACACACCCTTCAAGCGAGTAGCCATTGATATACTAGGCCCTATCCACCCACCATCCGGACGAGGGAACCGCTATATCTTGACACTACACTCATGGCTTGCGCCACACGCTACCCAGACGCCGTGGCACTGCCGAGCATAGAGACGGAACAAGTAGCAGAGGCTCTCGTCGAAATGTTCTCCCGTGTAGGCGTACCGAGAGAAATCCTCAGTGATAGGGGTACCAACTTTACGTCGGAGCTAATGAAGGAAGTGGCACGCCTTCTGTCAGCCGATGGCCAACGGAATGGTAGAAAAATTTAATGGCACACTAAAAATGATGCTGAAACGAATGTGTGCGGAAAAACCGAAAAACTGGGATCGATTTCTAGGTCCGTTGCTATTTGCATATAGGGAAGTACCGCAAGCGAGCCTCGGTTTCTCACCGTTTGAACTACTATACGGGCGACACGTCCGAGGACCTCTGGCGATCCTAAAAGAAGTATGGACAAACCAAGAGCTGCATGACGACCTGAAGACAACCTACCAGTACGTATTGGATTTGCGAAATCGCTTGGAAGAAACGTGTCGTCTAGCTCACGAAGAACTCCGAAAGGCGGGAGCACGGTATGCTAAAAACTACAATCGGAAGGCAAAGGATCGAACATTCAAACCAGGAGATAAAGTCCTCATCTTGCTCCCGACCGACAACAACAAGCTCTTGTTGCATTGGAGGGGACCGTTCGAAGTCCAGGCGACCGTTGGAGACCTCGATTACGCCGTAAGGACACCGAGCGGGTCGAGGATTTTCCACGCCAACCTAGTGAAAAAGTACGCGGAGCGAGAAGCGAACCAAGACAAACCCAATCAATGCCAAGCCATTGTAGGTGTCATCGACACGGGTGAAGAGCAAGAGATTCCCGTCCCGGAATTCGTGAAAACAGAAGGGATCGAGGACGTTAAAATCTCCCCCAAGTTGACTGTCCAACAAAAGGAGGAGTTGGAGGAAACCATGTCAGCGTACTCCCGAATATTTTCCAACGTCCCGGACAAGACAGACTGGGTAGAGTGCCACCTCGAACTCACGACGGACACCCCGGTTCACGTCAAACAATACCCGTTACCATTTGCTACGTCGAAGGACCTAGAGGCCGAGGTGCAGCAAATAAAGGCGCTTGACATAATCGAAGTCTCAAAGTCGCCCTATAATTCCCCAGTGTTGCTCGTGGACAAACCGGACAAAACCAAGCGTTTCGTGGTTGATTTCCGGCGCCTGAATAACGTCGTAATCGCAGACTCAGAACCCATGCCCAGGGCGGACGCCGTTTTTGCCAGTGCCGCGAACAAGAATTATTTCTCTAAGCTGGATTTCGTAAAGGGATACTGGCAAATCCCGCTTTCCCAACAATCCAAACCCAAGACTGCTTTTTCAACGAAGTCCGGCCTATACCGGTTTCGCTACATGCCCTTCGGCATCAAAACGGCACCCGCCGTTTTCGCCCGGCTGATGCGACTAATTACCGAGGGAATACCCGGTGTCGAGCACTACTACGATGACGTGCTCATAACAAGCTCAACCTGGGAGGAACACCTGTCGTCCCTGAGACAGCTCTTCGTCCGAATTGAAGCAGCAGGATTGACAGTGAGGCCTAGCTAGTGCGAATTCGGAACGGACGAGATTGATTTCCTCGGACACCGCATTGGGCAAAACAAACTTGCGCCACTTGGGAAAACCCTCAGCAAAATCCAAGCCGCACCCGCAGCGAAGACGAAGCGGCAGGTACGAGCCTTCCTTGGGTTAACCAGTTACTACCGGGAGTCTATTCCAAATTACGCCGAGATCAGCAGCCCACTCACAGACCTGACCAAGAAGGGCGAAAACAACATTGTCAAATGGACCGCGACACACGAGGAGGCGTTTACTAAGCTCAAGCAATGCATTTCTAGCCCCCCAGTGCTTCGCCTCCCCGACCTACCAGTCTCGGCGCGGTACTCATGCAGCCGCATGAGGGAACTCTCCACCCTATAGCCTATGCCAGCCGCAAATTACTTCCCCGAGAAGCCTCCTATAGCACCATAGAAAGGGTCTGGGGGATCCAGAAATTTAATATGTACCTATACGGAGTGCCTTTCTTGGTACAGACAGACCACCAGCCGCTCCGTTACATCAAGCAAGCTAAACAACTTAACAGCAGGGTTTTGAGGTGGAGTTTGCTTCTCCAGGAGTATCAGTTCAGAGTCGAACATATCAAGGGAAGCGAGAACGTCGGGGCCGATTACCTTAGCCGAATTTGAATTTGAATGTGTTTAAAGTGTTTTGAGTATGTTCCATTATTATTACACGTGCCAAGTGTGTATGGCTAGTGAGCCGAAGTGTTACTTGCGTTATTTTATATGTACAATGCTATTGATATAACGGTACAAGCGTTGTAAATGAAGAGCTTTGTTTTGTGCGTTCCCATTGTTTATATGAAATGTATGTTGGTGTTTTGTACTTATGTACTTGTGTTTATCTTTCATATGTTGTGACATTGAAATGCCCTGGAATTGTATTAAGAGTTCTATTATGAATGTGACGCGCATTGTGTGTGGACTGAGTTATGGACTCTATATGTGGGACATTTCTAGTTGTGTGTATGTGCGCGCTCGTTTGTGTTGTTTGAATATTATGTGATAATATTCTTGAAGTGGGGGGCAGTGTCACAAACAATCACGTTATAAAGCGCGCGCGTGGCCGCTGTTATGCAGGTTTTAGTGTCGTCAGGTGGTTTTAATTGAGGCAAGGCCTCTGACCGGGAAAGGAAGAAGCCATTTTAAATGCACACGAAAAAAAATTAACTTTATAGCACACACGGGAAAGAAAAGAAAAGCAAAAAAAATACAGGTAACAGCACCTTATAAAGTCAAGCTATGCCTAAACTAACATCCTGGTGTCCGAGGCTATGAAATGTATCTAAGTTTCAGGGGACGTTCTAGAGAAACAAGTCACCGGTTTTGAGTCGCTGGTGGTGGCTCGGGCGGCGGAGTCGTCGCTGACACGTTGACGGCGACGGCGCTCGTGGAGCGGACGATGTGTCGAGTCGGCGCAGAGGTTACAGAAGGGGTTGGCCCTGGCACAGCGGCTGGCCACCTTCCTGCCCACGTACCGAGCGTGGAATCTGGCGGCAGGCACCCGGGCTTGTGCCGTGGCTAGCCACTGGCAGCAGGAGTCCTCTCGGCAGCCGGGACGGTGATTTCTGCGCTCCACGGTGGCTCAGCTGCCCGGATCCGCTGCTCGGACGATGGGAACGACCAAATCCCAGGTTTGAACGTCTCCGAGGACGTCTGGAGGTAGACGCTGTCGGGCCCTTTGTGCTCGAGTCCGAAACCCGACGGCACAGACCCTGACACCAGCGTCTCGTCCGAGCTGTCCGAGTCAGACTGGCTGCCTTCCATTCCCTCCTCTTCCTCTTCTCACCCGTCCGCCGTGCCATCTTCCTATTGGCGGCGGCAACACGTGCCATGCCCCGCCAACGTCTTCCTCTTTGGCGTGTCGCACGTGTCCGTTGCGCGGTGCTTCTGTAGCATCATCCACCGCGTTTGGAACCCGTGCGCCACCAACACCAAGACACAGCACCGAATACATGACGCCCGCATTGTTCGCGCACTCACTCATCACAAGAGTCCCCCCATCGATAAGTTTTTTTATATAAAAAAACTTGGAGCTCGATGAGTGACGGCTAACAGAGTAAAGTGTCTTGCCATGCACACATGGTCATTTGCTATGTGAATAGACCCTTTTCATAAATACGCCACCTGACGGTGGGCTTTTCGTCAGTTTCGCTTTGCAAAGGAGCGTGGGATAGCCAGCGCCATCGTGAGGGCATGGGAAGCGAGCCGTCAAATGCGTGAGTGCTGTGATGTTTGTCTTGGCGGCTAGTTCTCCGTGTCATCCGCTGAAATCTCACCGTTTGTGTGCTTGAACGAGCTCTTAGTACTCTCCGTTGGTATTTCTGAGGTGCTTCCGATGCACAATGAGCAACATTTTGTGCCCTTCAACGGGCTGGACGAGCAGTTTGGCTCGACTGCCGCGGTTGCGGGACCGTGACCACAGCCAACTCGCGTGCGCGCCCGGACCGGGAAAAAAAGGCTCGCCGAAGCTACAAACTTCTCACCGAAGGAAAAGGAGGACGTCACTGTCGCGGAACTATGCGACCGCAACCGGTGAAAATCCTGTCTGCCGCAAGCCACACCACGCAACTATTTTCCGGACGCCACGCGTTGGGTATATTTGTATGCAGTGGCGTGCCAGGGGGGGAGGGCACACCGGGCCCGTGCCCCCCTCCGAAATTTTTTTTTGTCATGGCACACAGCACAAATGACACTCGACCACATCTGCCTGTCCGGCCCCCACTTCAAATCAAGGTGGTTTGAAACCCGCCCCCCCCCCCCCCCGGTGAAAATCCTGTCTGCCGCAAGCCACACCACGCAACTATTTTCCGGACGCCACGCGTTGGGTATATTTGTATGCAGTGGCGTGCCAGGGGGGGGAGGGCACACCGGGCCCGTGCCCCCCTCCGAAAATTTTTTTTTGCCGTGGCACACAGCACAAATGACACTCGACCACATCTGCCTGTCCGGCCCCCATTTCAAATCAAGGTGGTTTGAAACCCGCCCCCCCCCCCCCCCCCCCGGAAAAAATTTCTGCCTTTGCCCCTGTTTGTCTATACTACAAAATGTTGACACGTGGCTTACGATATGCGAGTACTGTCGCTACTAAATGAACGGTACGCAACTTAATTTTTATTTTTCTGACTGGCCTTATGAACCCTCGCAGTATTTCTGCACAAACAATCTATCGCAATTCACCGCATGCAGGCACTCGGGAGAAGACTATTCATTCGTAAAAGCAAGGCTACACATGGCGCTGTGAAATAAGCACGTCCGTTTCTGTAGCGCGTTTACAAAACGGCGCCCTTCCGCACGTCAGTTTGACATCATGTACGGCGAGAGAGCACGTGTGTTTGTTGTTCACGTTTTATCGCGTGCCTTAACGCTGTTCTCGTCGCGATATCCTCGATGGTGGCACATGGGAACGCAGCACGTCTGCACCATTGCAGCACGCCGTCTCTACGAAAAACGTTGATGACAGTTCACGATTCGGCGGTGCTGAATTGTCACGCGCTGGCACGTTGCCGAAGCCTGCGTCGTCTGCTGCGGTGCCCTCACAATGGCGGCAGGCTGTAGTTTGCGTGCGCGGCGCTAGGGGCGCCCTTTTTCGAGAAGGGTCTATATTTTCAATGGAGACCACTATGCAGTTCAAATGAGCACACTTAACGGCAGAATATACTTAGGAAAAAAAAGCCCGTGTAGTTCACCCCAGTTCACTACATAGGTAAAGTACTGCACGAAATATTTAAATGAAAAGTTCACAGGCGAGACCACGAAAATCCAAATATATACAGATATATCAGTCCGTTGCCCAGAATTCTAACCCAGAAAAGCCACCGGTCAATGGCCTCGACGCTTAAGTGATAGCGTCCCACACGAGACGAACGGCACATCTGCTGCACACGGAGCTAACCACCAGCGTTGCTTGGACGCGTTTCTGTCCAGACATCTTTCTGAAAAGCTTCACGACAATACTTGGACGCCCGCCTAAATTAGCAGCCCCTAATGGGCGAAGATCGCAATGCAAGTGGACGCGTTGCTTCCATGCGTGCCTCAGAGGGGTTCGAATGACTGCATAGGGAGCGTCAACGCATTTACCACAGCGATCATATTGCCGTGTATGCAATATTTCAGCGCAACTGCCTTCCGTCTGCGAAGACGCCATACGGGGCGCATCGGCTTTCCTATTGTTCAAAGGGCAAGAGACAGACATTCTGTTCTTATCTCCTACAGATTTAATTGTCGGCTCTTGAACACTACTGATCATGCCAGTTAGCTCATCGCGCGAGACACCAACAGCGTTTACTGAAGGTTCTACTTGTGATTCAAACTTTCCTGTTTTAATATGTGCTTCTGCACTCACTCGCGATTCTTTCAGACAGACCTCATTTCCACTAAGCCGTGAAGTGAAGCTGCCTGTATTCAACGGCAAGCTATTTGCATGGTTTTCCACCCTGCCCGAATCAGCTCATGCCGCACCATGCAGCACCCTTGGCGAATCTGCGTCGAACTCAGAGTTCGCTCTACGGCATTCACCATCTTCATTCTCAAGAACACTTGGTGTTCTTTCAATGACATCATTCGGAGGTACACTTGCCTCTCCAGTGCATGTGTTTTTCCTCCCAGAGGTTGTAATGCACAACTCATCTTTAATAGAACTCCTCTGTTCCTTGCTCCCGAAGCCTTGTTCTGCTTCGTCAAGCTCAGCTAAGTTTTTCCCAGTTCCCTGGCTGCCCGTCTCTATTCCATCTTCAAGCCGGACACCTGGTTCTAGCGAAATGTTATGGTGAGATTGAAGGTCACTCTTATTCAAAGAGTCCAACCCACCCTTCCGACTACCGTCTCGAGCGCACACCTCAAACTCATCTTCACGAAACCTAACCGACGGCATATCATGGCTCTCTGTTTTTAGCCCCGTCTTTAAAGCATCTGCAAGCTTTAGCTTCAGCAGAAGTGTTCTCTGCTTTATTTCCTCAATTTCTAACTCGTCGATTCGTGCTCTCCTTTCTTCTTCCAGTTCTGCTGCTCTCTCTGCGCGCGCTCGAGCTTCTTGTTTTTCAGACCACTCTTTCAACTCCGCGCCCTCTAACCCCATGCGCACGCCCAACGCTACGAATTCCGCAAAACTCATCGCGGTGACTCTCTAGTCGTGCAAGTAGGAAAAATGGCTTCGTCCTGTCCCGTCCTGTCGTAGCGGACGCCAATTTGTTATGCAGGTTTTAGTGTCGTCAGGTGGTTTTAATTGAGGCAAGGCCTCTGACCGGGAAAGGAAGAAGCCATTTTAAATGCACACGAAAAAAAATTAACTTTATAGCACACACGGGAAAGAAAAGAAAAGGAAAAAAAAATACAGGTAACAGCACCTTATAAAGTCAAGCTATGCCTAAACTAACATCCTGGTGTCCGAGGCTATGAAATGTATCTAAGTTTCAGGGGACGTTCTAGAGAAACAAGTCACCGGTTTTGAGTCGCTGGCGGTGGCTCGGGCGGCGGAGTCGTCGCTGACGCGTTCACGGCGACGGCGCTCGTGGAGCGGACGATGGGTCGAGTCGGCGCGGAAGTTACAGAAGGGGTTGGCCTTGGCGAAGCGGCTGGCCACCTTCCTGCCCACGTACCGAGCGTGGAATCTGGCGGCAGGCACCCGGGCTCGTCCCGTGGCTAGCAGCTGGCAGCAGTCCTCTCGGAAGCCGGGACAGTGAGTTCTGCGCTCCACGGTGGCTCAGCTGCCCGGATCCGCTGCTCGGACGATGGGAACGCCCCGTTTCCAGGATCGTCCGTCTCCGAGGACGTCTGGAGGCAGACGCTGTCGGGCCCTTCGTGTTCGGCTCCGTAAGCCGACGACACTGACCCTGACACCAGCGTCTCGTCCGAACTGTCCGAGTCAGACTGGCTGCCTTCCATTCCCTCCTCTTCCTCTTCTCACCCGTCCGCCGTGCCATCTTCCTATTGGCGGCGGCCACACGTGCCATGCCCCGCCAACGTCTTCCTCTTTGGCGTGTCGCACGTGTCCGTTGCGCGGTGCTTCTGTAGCATCACCCACCGCGTTTGGAACCCGTGCGCCACCAACACCAAGACACAGCACCGAATACATGACGCCCGCATTGTTCGCGCACTCACTCATCACAGCCGCTTTCAAACGGCTGCGCGACAGAACGGCGCGAGTTGCGCGCCGAGGAAGCGCGAACGACGAAAAAACAAGCATCAAAAGACGCCGGCGCGCCGCATCCTCCTCACCCACTGGAGCCAGACACAGACAACGCGATCAAACGCCTGGCAAAGCCTGGACGCTTCTAGAAGGAAAGGGTGACTCATCGCCGACGATGCCGCCGCGATTCGAACATACGAGAAAGCTCTCGCCCTTTCTCTCGCCTTAGCTGTACTGCACACCGAAGAACCCTCCCGACGCTTCTAGAAACCGAGGAAGAAGGAATAAAAGCGTGCAAACGACGGATTGAGGGAGTCAGTCGAGAAGTAGTGAAGTAGCGAAGGAGTGAGCGAGTCAGTCGGCCCGGATATGGTGAAGTTACGCTAAGTGTGGCTCCGTTAGCCAAAGAAGACGTGTTTATGATGGTGTGCGGTCAGTCGATCGTCGATCTGGAAGAATTGGATGACGACGCCGCGTGAGCCGTGACAAGTCACGACGACGGTTGAGCTACGACGATCAACGCTGGAGCTGGCGTGAGTGTTTCCTTGAAGAGAAGCATTCGATTACCGTCCAAGTATTGTGGACTGGATACGCCATTATCTATTCAGGACTTTAACTGTCGTTGAATACTTGTAATGCATGCGATTGCATTCATAGCGTGTGATCTGTTTGTTTAGCTCCCGTTGTGTAAACACCATCTGAATTATATTGTGAAGTTGTTACTGGTACCAGCCGAGTGTGCATGTGTTTGTGTTATTTGCATTGCCTTAACTGAGAATATATTTCGTTTTCTTTTGTGTTATCGACTCTCGGCTCCGACTCGGTCTTTGGACCACAACCGGCGTTCGCTGGCGCACCAAAGGACCAACTCTAAATTGTCCGCGCTTTCGTGGTTGCGTTTTCGGAGGGCCGTGAGGCCAGCCCTTAGAATCCGCCCGGCGATTGCCAACCCGATTAAAGGGATTAGGGACACTGCGTCAACGTCTACAAGGAAGCAGATCTACGGTCTCTGCGGAGTGCTTTGGTGCTGCAACCCCTTCGAGACCTCCTGTGACGGTGGACGGGCTGTTATGATCGGCCTGCCTGGCTTGGCGCCGCTTTGACGCATGAGACGTTGCGGCTAAGACTACCCTGATTTCTTCCGGGTCAGCGGTTCCCGGAGATGCACCAAGAGCGGCGACAACACGAAAGTCGTTTGTCTAATTATCTCAGGTTGTCTGCGCCCCTCGTAAAACCCTTTGGGCACGCCTGACCGACTGACAGATTAGGAAGAGTTGTTGGCCGTCGAGGCGGCTTGCTTTGTCGTCAAGGTGCCCCGGACAAAGGGCCCAGCGTCTGGGATCCGTCTGCGGATGCATTTCCCACGTTCTCCGTGGCGCCTGCCGCTGTTTCCACAATTCGTGGTCTGCCTGGCGCCGCATACCCATCACTGCAACAGACTACGAAATTGACTTCCACGTAAGACTCAACGTCTTCGTGCTGTGCCGTGTAGTGCGCGGTGGGCAGTGTTTTTCCCTCGCCATGGGAGGAACTGGACGTGCCTCTTTCTCCTTTCGTGGGTTGGGAAGGAGGCGGCGTTTCACCTTCCCCTTTTGGGGGCGGAGGTGAAGATGGAAATTTTCATTGGACTGTCCTGGCCTCCATTGTGTTTTCCTACAGGGAACCCTTGGAAGGCCCGGACATAAAATGCGAGCGCCGATGCGCTCCCGACAAGCTCTCACAAGTTCTCTCAAGCTCTCACAAGCTCCGAGAAGCTCCCAGAACCTCGAGCGCTTCCATGATGCTAACCCCATCATGTAGCAACACGCTACCTGTAAAATAATGTAATAAACGTTACTGTTAACAGCTCCGGCCTCCTCTCCTCGACATCTCCCCGGGACTCTGGCTGGCTCCGGTCCTCTGGGCAGAACCCTGATTACGTCAGCGTTCACAAGGCCAAGGTAATCCCATGACGGCTTTGCTTGGGCATCCGCACGCTGCGTTTCTTTCTTTTACAGCGAAAGCTGTTATGAGATCATTTCACCGCCCGTTTTCGGCGCCGTAGTTGTCCGCCGCCGCCGCCGCCGCCGGTGTCCGTAACCAGTATCGCTCGAAATAAAAAAAAAACGAAGTAAGAAAAAATTCCAGGATGGAACGAGGTTCGAACCTGGGCCCTCTGCGTGGGCGCCCAGTATTCAACCTCTGAGCTATGACGGTTCTTGAAACTGATTTGCAAAAAGGTCTTCTACAGGCTTCATGTCGGGAAGGAACCACATTAGCATATGCAATATAGCGTGGTAGAACAGTAAAATAAGCACCAAGCGTCGCAAAAAGCGAATTCTGTAACCGGGCGTCACACAATGCGAATTGCGCAACGCGTACGTTGTTGAATGCTTCCAACCCATTACAAAGGGCTCTGCCATAATTCTTCGTCGTCATCAGGCACAGCATCGACAAAGTGCGCATAATGCCTTACATGCGTTTAGCAGGTACCACGGCTCTCCGTAGAATGACGAAAAATGCCATAATGCCTGCTTTCCTACTTCTCAAAAATTACAATGATTTATGACATAGTGGGTTCCTAGCAAGTGCACTTGTATTGGTTGGCAAGGAACCAAGGAAGCCCATAAGCGCATTATCCATTTCCTCGGGGTCTCAGTAAAATTTCAATGATTTAGAGCGTAGTGGGTTCCTCGCAAGTGCACTTGTATTGGTTGCCAAGGAAGCCCATAAGCGCATGCTCCATTTCCTCGGAGTCTCAGTAAAGTTCTTCGCCCCCCCCCCCGTCTCTCTCCCACGTCGATGAAGTGGATGCGCTTGAAAGACGAGGACGAAGCGCATCCACTTCATCGACATGCAGAACCAACTGGCCCAACTAAGTGCACTGACACTCTCTCCCACGTCAACGTATGTTATACAGCATGACGGGAGAGGGAAAAAGCGACCGGGCGTCACCCAATGCAAATTACATAACTGGTGGGCCGTTTAAAGCTTCCATGTTTGAGGCCCGTGTACTTAGATTTAGGTGCACGTTAAAGAACCCCAGGTGGTCAAAATTTCCGGAGCCCTCCACTACGGCGTCTCTCATAATCATATGGTGGTTTTGGGACGTTAAACCCCAGATATTATTATTATTATTAAAGCTTCCAACCCATTACAAAGGCCTGAGCCATAATTCATCGTCATCAGTCGTCACGTATTGCCTTACAGACGTGTAGCTGGTGCCTCGCTTCTCCGCAGAATGACGAATAAAGGCTTAGTAGGTGCTTCCCAACTTGATAAAATTGTGATCTATGGCGTAGCGGGTACCTTTCTAGTGTACTTGTATTGTAGCCGCAAGAGAGCTTACAACGGGCTCTAGAAACGCCGCTATTCCAGCTTTCGCTGTGACTGTGCTGCGGTTTCAGCGCAGGCCTGGCGTTTTTTTTTTGCTTCCCCCCCCTCCCCCCTTAGGGCGCGCATACGTCGCGACGCTTTTTCAAACATCTCACCCATGGGCAGGCGGCCTGCAGCCGTCCGAAGGTCGAAGGGCATTTTATCTCGTTTTCTCCCGTTCACAGCGGCTGCTTAAAAAGAATCGCTTTTTTAGGGGCGAAGCTCCTTAAGGCGGCACCCGTTCGTCTCTCGTAGTCGTAGTAGTGCGTAACCAGTCGTAACGCTAGTACCAGATCTTGACCTCCAAGGTGGGACCGGTGGGAGATTTTTCCTGTGCGTTGTTGAACAATGAAAAATTCGCAGCCTGCGCGTTAACTAAAAGCCCAATTCTTCTGTCTCTCATTCCCCATTAGCAGCCATTGGCATGTTCCAGTAGGAAACGTTAGTAGAAGTAGAAGTGTAAGTGTTAGCTAAAAGCCGACTTCTTCTGTCTCTCATTCCCATTAGCCGCCATTGTTTACCTCCAAGGTAGTGCCTGGTGAGATTTCTCCTGTGCGTGATTAAACAATAAGTATTTTGTTCAAAACGCCGTTGATTAATGAAATAAACCAACGAAAGACGCCAGATGTTTTCTAAAAGCAAAACGAAAGAACGCCAGATATTTCTAAAGCAAAACGAAAAAACGCCAGCTGCTTAACGAAAGACGCCAGATGTTTTCTACAGCAATGGTTTTCTAAACAATGAAAATTCACAGCGTACATGTAAAATTAAAGTGAGCTGCAAGTCGTCATAACTCTCATCGAACCTTTAGTATAAACGCGCCCGATCTCACGTCGGTGATGATGTACTCGGCAGAATTCACGGAAGATTCACGGTTTACCGATGAACCTCCGCAGCTTCGCCCACTCATGATCATTCACTCTGTGGATATGCTGTGATTTTTTTTTGCTTTTGCGTCGCGTTTTCTCCGGGCGGCATTTTATTCCGTGCGTTGAGGCAGGCCGCCTTGGCCAGTTCGTTATCTAAAAGCGTATAATGAGTGTACATGCCGTGCCAATCGGCTGCATCGAGGGCTTGCCGGCTTTTCCTTTCAGTTTAATTTTGATTTGATGAAAAAACGACATAAGCGAAGTCACGAAGCGAAGTAACCACAGTACCAATGCGAAGTATCAATATCAATGCGACATAAGCAAAGTAACGGCAGTATCAATGCAAATAGATCGCGTCAGCGCTTAGAACCCAGACGCGATAGACGGCGCCGCGCCGCGAGAAGCAGCCGACCGGAACTATTACTTTCCAGCAGCAGTCGTCAACACCGCCAAGTTACGCCGAAAGGAAAGCACACAACATTGAAGCGAGGTGACGTAAGGCACTGGGCGGGGCTCCTCGAACGGCGCTATCCTCTCGTCCGGAATGAAGCGAGTTGAGAGGGAGTTGAGAGGGTAAACATTGCGATCGCTATATCTCCGGTCCTCCATTAGCCTTTCGAAAATTTCTTTCGGCTATATATTTCTGGGAAGGGTCCGGCTCATTCCAGGGTGTTTTTCACGCCAAGCCCGAGGAGTGGCTCATGACCACTTTAGGACAAGACATGGCAATGCCGTTTTTTCCAACCTTCGAGTGCTTCGACGAAAAATTTAACAGCGGTTTCGAAGATCTAGGAGGACACTACCACCACACGTGGTTTTTCTGGAACGTTAAGAAAATGTCTAGAAATTGTATTCTATTATTCTGAGGCACCCCTTCAGTAAAGCTCAGCCCTCCTCTATCTAATTCAAATTTTTCGCTCACTGAAGTTATCACCGTTTCAAAGTCTTCACCACAACTAAAAATCAAGTACGCGTCCACATAACGAAAAACCTTAATATTCGAATTACCTAAGGCGCCTTCCAAAGGTTTGTCAATCTTTCTAAGGTATAAATCACTAAAAACCGGTGCAACCTTACCAATACATATCCCTCATTTCTGCACATAAACGCCTTCCTTCCAACCTACCAGCGTCGACTTTAAATATATGGAAAAAATTTCTAGAAATGCCCCGGTACAAACCACATTTATTAAAGACAAAAGAGAAATCTCCAACCAGAAGGTTTATTTTAAGAAACCCGACGTTTCAAAGCCTGACCGTCTTCTTCCTCAGGGGTGAGATGGCCCGAGGTGCACGCCGATAGTTGCCGCAAGCCTTGACAATAGAGGGGGAGGCAAGGTCCCCGTGGTGCGGTTGACGTTTTCCGCTGTTTTCTGTATGTGCCACGACTCGAGGAGAAGCCGCCGGCGCCAACAGCTTTCCTGTTCCAGGATCACCGCATCGTCAGGACTAATGCGGTGGTCACATTTTTCGCAGTGTTCCGCTACTGCACTCCTTTCGCTGTTCAGCTGACGCAGATCGTTCTTATGCTGCCGCATCCTTTCGCGGAAGTTCTTTGTTTCCCCGACGTACGCGGCGGGGCAGTCTGAACACGAGATCCTATACACGACGCCCTGCGCTTTCTCCACAGGCGCGCGGTCTTTGGGAAGGGGGAAAAACGGCCGATGGTGGTGGTTGGCTTGTGTGCCACGCCGACACCCGCCTTTCCCAGAATGCGTGCTAATGTTTCGCTGGTTCCCGCGATGTAGGGAATCGGCACACGGCGTCGCTGAGGCGGCGCCGCTGGCTCTCTACCCCCCCGCTCTTATTCCTGCGCAGTGCCTTGCGAATGAACGCCTTTGTATAGCCGTTGTCGCCGAGATCACAGATAATTTTTCCTTTTTCTTCCTTCTGCCGTCGTGGAGACGAGCAGATTCTTTCGGCCCTTTTGACGAGGCTTTGTACAACGGAGAACTTGTGGCAGGCGGGGTGATTTGAGCTGAAGTAGCGCCGGCTGTTGGCGCCGGCGGCTTCTCCTCGAGTCGTGGCACATACAGAATACAGCGGAAAACATCAACCGCACCACGGGGACCTTGCCCCCCTCTATTGTCAGGGCTTGCGGCAACTGTCGGCAAGAAAGCCCATATAAGCGCCGTGCACCTCGGGCCATCTCACCCTGAAGAAGAAGCCGGTCAGGCTTTGAAACGTCGAGTTTTTTCTGGTTGGAGATTTATCTTTTGTCTTTAGTCTATCACCCAACCAGGCAGACTTCTGCTGAGTGTTTACCTTTAATTTTAAACCACATTTATCGGTGAAAACCGTCTCGTGCCCTTGTTCGTTAATAGATTCATTAACACATTTTAAAAAGTCCTCATGCGGCAAAGAGTAATACAGGTCTACAATATCCATACTAAAAGCTTTACAACAGCTGGGGTTCTCCTCTGAGAGAAACTGAACGCCTGAGTTCGGTCGCCACCTAGATGTAGGCGTCGTTCTGGAAACCGTGGAACTCCGGTAAGCAAAAATCCGGAGTATGCCGACGCGAAGCAGCGCAGTTGGTATGTGAGCTGCGTGAGGGCACACTGGAACTCTCTGAGGCTCTGGACTGAGCTGGATTCAAGGTCTTTTGAGGCAGCTGCAGGTAGCAGTGCACTCATTGTGCGCAATGATGGTATAGCGGCAGGACACAGCTCGGAGCAGCGCACTATCCAGGCGTTATTCTCGACGCGGAGTTGTGCGATGGTACGCAACAGCTCCGCGGTGCTGTCGGATTAGGCGCACAAAGAGAGATGATTCACGTCCACGAAGTATGCTGTGGTAGCAGTACTCCCGACGGCAACATCCACGTCCAAGGAAGCCTGAACGGCGTCCCTTGAATGCTCACGCCTTGGAAGAGTCGTGGGCACGGGATGCGTGTCATAGGAAGCGTAGGCGACGTTCCCAGATGACAAGAGCCCGTGAACATCCTCAGACGAAGGTGGTAGCACGGTTCTTGGAAGGTCGTGCGCTGGAACCACCGAAAAGGCACGGACGCCGTCCGCGGATGATTCGATGAGTAGCGGCAGCAGCGGTCCAGTCGAGTAGTCTATGACCGAGGAAGCGTAGACGGCGTTCCATGGATGGAGACACCCGCGGTGCCGACGACGCTCGAGGACACGTGGCTACAGCTTCAAGGTTCGATTTGCGTCGTAGTCTGCGCCATTGTAATGAACCACACAGAGTTGGTTGGTTGGTTGGACCTCAGTTACTTGGCGCAACCCACCACGGGGGATCGGCCATGAAACAGGTGGTACCTTATTTTAGAAATTAAATTGTTTTACAATACGAATATGTTTAGGAATGAATGGTTTAAAAAATTAGATTCACTGGTACAATCCAGATGTTAAAAAAAAAAAAACATTTGAATAGGTTGAAACAGTGAAATGGTGCATAAACTTAACATTCTATTCTTTTTGTTTCCCGTAAAAATTCGCACACGGCTGCGCAAACGTTCCTGTGGTAAAGCCCATTTCAGTTGCACCAAAGGAAAGAATCACCGGAAGGGATAAATTTAAGCCCATCCTTCGGAGAGGTTGATCTAGCAATCGTTTTCTTTGATTTGTGAACAATCTGCATGTTAAAAAGAAATGATGCAGAGATTCACTCTCGTTGCAGTGGAGGCATAAGGGTGATTGTACCAGACCCGACCTGTGTAGGTAGAAGTTCAGTGGGGGAACTCGGCATCTTATCCTGGTAATTGATACTTGTTCCCTTCTAGTGCAGCACCAACGATTTTTCCATGGATACTTAAGGTGTGGAAACTCAGATGTTGCCAAAGCCGATTTGGCAAAGGTATCCGACGTTGCGAACTTTTCAAATCGTGCTGCTGACACGAACGCCACCGTCGGCAATATAGAGATTATGGGACCATTATGTGATGCCACCTCAAGTGCATCTGCATATTCATTGAGGGTTAGACCCTTGTGCCCTGGTACCCACACTAAGCGAATAAGACGATAATGTCTTGGGACAAGGGAATAAAATACTTCTAAGGCATTCGAGAAATTAGGTGTAGTTAATGCAGAGCAGATAGATAAACAATCTGTCAGAATGACAGCTTCTGTTATTGATAGGGGCAATTTACGTAAGGCTAGGACAATGGCAAGCAATTCCGCTTGATAAATAGGCGTAAAGTCGGGTAATCGAATTGAAAAAAGACCAATCCAAAGCTGAGGATGCAATTCCCACTCCTGCCTTTTCTTCACAAACTGAAGCGTCAGTCGCTATAACGATGTTTGTTTCTAAATGTGACAGGTGGCCTTCCAAAATGGCATTCAGGTACCTATTGGGTAAATGTTTGCATTATTTAGGAAATATATTGTCGAACTCTATTCTAATTGTTTCAGGAGATCTGTTAAGTACAAGTACCTCACGAAGGTTTACTTGTATTTTTTCCAAGAGCTTTTGTGCGACAATCACTTGTGGGCACCTTAATCTAGACCACTGCTGGTTAAAAAAGGACGTCGGCTCATTGATAAAAACATACAGTGACCTTCTCTGAGGTGTCGCATATATCTTTAGGAAGGTACGTACGGTTAGAATTTGGAACCGTGTAAGAAGAGAAGGCAGGCGCGCTTCTTTATACAAAATAATATTTGCGATAAATTTAGTAAGCCCAAGACATAATCTTAATGATTCGCGTTCCATCAGAACCAGTCGTCGAAGTTTGTACGCAGGTGCTCCAGAAAACAAGATGCAGCCAAACTCCAATATCGGGCGTATATACATACAATTAATCATAATGAGCACATCACGACGTAAACCAGATCGTTTACTGCTGACTCTACGAAGCATCCCTACCGCCCGTGCTCCTTTAGCTGCCATATTTTCTATATGCGCATCCCACTTTAGTTTTTCGGTATAGATCACCCCTAAATACTTGACTGATTCCACCTGCGGGATGACATCTTGTCGGTAAAGTAACGAAATTTGCACTGGGACACTTAGTGGGAAAACTACCATTGCGCTTTTCCTTATGTTCAAAGATAAATTAATGCCCTCAAGCCACGTTTCCAGAGTGTTCATATATATTTGTAGAATTTGATACAGTGTATGTATATCTGCAGCTGAAGCAAAAAATGCAATGTCGTCGGCATATACATACACCTGCACGTCATGTTGTACAGGGATAGTACACAGTAATATATTAAATAATAATGGTGACAATACCGAGCCTTGCGGAAGACCTCTAGTTTGTTTATAGCTTGAAGAAGACACACCATAATGAGAGCAATAAAATTCTCTGTTTTTTAAAAAGGAATATACTCATGCAACGAAGTAGTGTGGTAAATCTACTTGCGTTAGCGAATTTATTAATTTAACGTGTTCTACGCTGTCATAAGCTTTTGTAATATCGAGAGTGACTAAAGCAGAAAAGTGTTTCTTAGAACGAGCTAATTGTATCCTGCTTTCTAAGTCAACATGGGCACACCAAATGGAGTAGCCACGCCTGAATCCAATTTGGCATGGGCTCAAAATCATGTTTTCGTCCAACCAATTTTCTATCCGAATGTGTAAGGTTCTTTCGATTAGTTTTACCAGATTAGATGTGAGCGAAATAGGCCTGATGTGATCTAAAGTGAATCCAGCTCCATGCTTTTTTAATAAAGGAATTATTTTCGCCATTCTCCACTCAGGCGGGATCCGTGAATTTCAAATAGAGTGGTTAACTATTGCAAGTAAATCCTGGGGCGAAACTTTGTGTACAATTTTTATTACCGATGCGGTTATGCCATCGTCGCGTACCTTTCGTTGGGCAAGCTGTTCTAATCTGAACCTCTTCTTCCTCTAGTTCACTGTAACTGCCCGCGCGCCAGAGCCTCGGTGCCGCTCGGTGACGGTGTCGAAAAACTTTGGCGAACCCCAGCTGTTAGCTTGAGATAACGCGTCTTCCTGAGGAACGCCGTCACGCTTCCTCGCTCATGGAACCGCAAGTAGACCACCGCGGCAAGTATCCATCCCACCACCAGCGGACGGCGTGCAGGCCCTCATTGTGGTTCCGGGGAACTACTTGTCCGGCGACGTGCTACTTTGCGCCTACAATGCGGACGGGCTCCTCTCGCCTAGGGACGGCGTACATGCCTCCTCGGCACCTGCCAACATGTTGGCGCTTCAGACACCGTTCGTGGATGGCGTCCAGGCCTCCTCGGCGGCTCAAGCTACCTTCATTGACGCCGCAATACCACTTCACGATGAAACGAGAAACAGCGCGGTAAACGACGACAAAGAAGGAACACACACACCACACCACACGAAGCGCTGACTTACAACTGAAGTTTATTCGGGCGAAAAGTATATAAATACACTTTTAGGCGCACCACGTCACAAACAAAATGACACAAACAAAGCATGAAAAAGCACAGAGACACAAAAAACAGAAACCTTGGTCATCGCCACATGGTGCATCGTGTGGTGCATCGTGTGGTGCACATGGTGCATCGTGTGTTCAGGGAAAGCTTGTACCTGAAGCTGCATTCAACTTACCGCCCTACTACCGCAACACAGCAGTTCCGGTTCTTCTTAAGCATGGCCAACAGGACCACCGAGTTCGTTTGGCAACACACCCTCCCACATCTGCGTGCAATGATTCCAAGAAGGCCTGCCACCTCTGGTAACTCAATCCATACCTACGGTGACGTCGTTCTGCCTGAGTTTGCGCGAGATGTTCTCGGCATGGGACCGAAATTTGCGGTCCCTCCCAGGAGTTCTGCCCCTGAACTTGTGACGTACGTCAGGCAAGTTTCTCGTCTCGCTAATGACGCCGAAACTGATAGGTGCGTCTCCGAGGGTCTGGATGTGGTAGCTGAGTACAAGTCCGAAAAGTGTCCATTAGCAATAACACGTACAGTTACTTTTCTGAAGCAGAGCTCCCTTTGTCTGCTTGAAGCAGATAAAGAAGGCGGTTTCGCAGTAATGCCGAAATCCTTACAAAAGGTGAAAGGAACTCAAGCGATTGACTCCGTGTTTTTGCGTAAAGATGATGTGTCGTTGGCTAAGGTCAAGTCTGAAGCACTTAAGCTGTGCAAAAGATTGAATCTGAAGAGCCTTGCGCAGAGCATGAGCAAGTGCACTTCGAACGCTCTAAAGATGTTTTTTACAGTTAAAACACATAAAATCGGCGCCCCTTTCAGAGTGATTGTATCTGAAAGTAATACTTGGCAAAAATGTGTTTCCTTGTTCCTAAAAGACAAGCTCTCGTTGCTTGCTCCTAGTGATCCTTTCAAGATTAAAAGATCTGAGGACATTACCGAGTTTCTGGAGCATCGACACCCGAAGAAATTTGCCGCTTTTTCAATAGATCTAAAAGATCTGTACTACTCTATTCCCCAAGACGCATTGCTGTCGTGCGTAGAAGATTGTATAGATAATGTTGGCGCTGTAGATTTTCAAAATTCAACTGGATTAACTGTTGCAAATTTCCTTGAACTGTTGTCATGTTATTTGAAATCACTTTTTTCATCATGGGCGGGGTGCACCTATCTACAAAGGCAAGGAATTAGTATAGGGTCATGTATCGCACCCATTCTTAGTGACATTTTCTTGGCCAGTGTTGACCATAAGGTTTCCTCATGTATTGCCCATTCTTGTGTTTTAAAAGTTTTCCATTTCGTTGACGATTTTCTGGTGTGCCTAGACTGTGACTCAGGCTTGTTTGAGGAATCCGCGTCTAATCTAGTAGATATTTTCAGATCCTGTGCAAATCCCCTCGAATTAACCTGTGAAATGCCGTCTGAGAATTCGATTAGGTTTCTGGACCTACGTTTAAAATGGAGTTCCGAGGGTGTCTGTTGGAGTTTTGAACCGCGCAGCAAGAAACCCATTTTGTCATTTCACAGCTCCCATTCAAAGTTGATAAAAAGAGGAATCGCCAAGTTGTGCATGTCGAACGCGCTCCGAAAATCGTGCGTGCACTGTAAGTGTGATAGTTTTCAAGGCCAGGTGACTAGATTGATAGGAGCTGGTTACCCGCACTACGTGCTAGCTTCGGTAGCACAAAAGCTTTTTAAGGAAATAAACGTTTGTAACCCCTCGGCACGTGCAAGTGATACTAACGTTAGACATGCGCAAGGTCAAAAACTCACTGTTTTACCCTACTTGCATAAAGTATCACACAATTTGAAGCGGATTGGTCAGTGGGTCAATGTTAGAGTCGTTTTGAGTGCACCTAACAAGTTGTCAAAAATGTGTAACCGCGTCAACAGCACCCCCGATGACAGTATCGGCTGTAGTAAACAACACAAGTCACCTTTCGTGTCATGTATAAGTAACGTCGTCTACCGCATTCCCTTGTCATGCGGCAGATTCTACATCGGCCAGACTGGCCGGTGTTTAAATGATAGACTTCGTGAGCATAACAATAACGTGACCAGTTCCGTTAGTGGCCATTTGGGTATTCATTGTAAGCAATGTGGTTGTCGCCCTAAGTTTGAGAATTGTGACGTGTTAGCTAGGAACCAAAATCAAATGACAAGAGAGATTATCGAAGCGCATCACATTTCATTGTTAAAAGAAAAGTGTGTAAGTAGTCCATCTGTTTTACTATCTGACAAAGAAATTTCGTATTTACCGGCTAACCGTATCAACTGAACCGCTTACGCCTTCCAGTCACGATGCACCATGTGGCGATGACCAAGGTTTCTGTTTTTTGTGTCCATATCCAGCTTTTGTGGACACATCACAGCCAGCGCCCCTGGCGGCCCCGGCGCGAAGCTAGCGCGTTTTCAATGGAACTGGCGAGTTTTTCCCGAATAATTAAGCGTAGAGGGTGAATGTTGAAAAACGCAGACCACAGAGCGCTTCTGGGAACCTAAACGGACGAGAAGACTGCAGCGATCATGTTGCAGTAAGCTTCAATTTTGTTCCCAGAGCAGTTAAAGATTGTACAATGGGAGTCTATGGAAACGGCGAAAAATGTGGCCGGTTTTTCGAGACAAAAACGGTCACTGTCGTAAAACTAAGCAAGTTACGTTAATGGTCAGGAAATCACATGTAGTCCTGGCACTCAGCTTTCGTTTGAAGCCATTCTCAACTTGCCGCAATTCGCGGAACATTGTTCCCTAACGCGTTTTTTGAAACACGGTCCTTCAAATGCTTGTGGTAAATTGATAAACCCTTGCCTACCACCAGCCACAAGGCCGTCGACCGTGGCCGAGCGAGCTAATCGCTCAAGTTCAGAGCGCGGCATCACCGTGCCGTCAGCGGTCCGATTCCTGGCGACGGATCATCATTTTTTTTTTCAGCCCGTGACTTAGTTCCACAGCTTCACACGGGATGTCGCCACCGAAACAAAGAAGAGTTTTCGTTTCGGTTTCGTTTTTTGACTGCAATCTCGAGCTGCCGTTTCTTTTTCTCGTTATTTTATTACTCTTTTAGTGTATGTTTAAACACTCCACGCGTATCATATCGGTCAGAGCTACATTTGTAATTCTTACTTTATCCTTTTATGAACGTCGTAAGGAACAGAACGTCCGATCAAGTTATGGTGAACAAAGCTCTTTCGAACTTTTTGTACGCGTATTGTGGTGGAAACTTATTTCTCCGTTCTCATGATTTCGTAACGATCTTCTCAGGTACCTACAATTCACCAACGTAAAGGAAACGAACAAAGCTTAGAAAAACGAGGCATAGTAAATAAATGACAAAGTTAGACACTTTTGCAGTTGCTTTTTACGTTAGGGCTAACGCAAGTGTCTGTCGCAATCTTAACGAAGGGGAATTGTTCGAGGGGTTGTTTTTTTTTGTTAGACACAACTAATGAAACCAGCAGATAATTAAGCCAATCAAAGAATAGGAAACATTATTCGAGTTTTTTTTTTCAACAGCAGTGCAATGATTTCGCCCTAACTTCAAAGAAATCAAAATCGCTATCTCGACAGGCATTAGCGGACGGCTCGTATACCCTTCTACATGCTGCGCTCTCAACGCAGAGACTGTGCGAAATCCCCTTTCCTGCATGGAGTGGCTGGGTTCTCTTACAGCACCATTTTGTAGATTTACGCGAGTCTGGATCTAGAAGAGTTAGCTGCCAGCCTTACTTCATTTGTTGCTATCGCACTGGTTGCATCGCACCGCAAGTGAAATTGGGATTTTTATTCACCTCTTGTCATATCTATCGTCCTACGTGAACAGAAAAAGACCAGCGTGCCTTCTCCTTTAACATCCCAAAGCACTGTGCGCTGCATCGGATAGGTCCGTGTGACCTATCCGATGCGCTCGACTGCAGCGTGCAGTCGTTTAAGCAAGGGAGGGTAGAAGTAGAACTGACTGCTATAGCACCTCCCTCGTGAGTGTCACTTGATAGCTGGCGGGGCAACTGACTGGAATACATTCCCTGTGCTTTCTCAGAACGCTCACTGCCTCACCAGAACAGTACTTGGCCTCCCTGGTGCTGTAACTGGCCAGCACCTCCGAAATAATAAATGGGATCAACAAAGGAGTAAAACAAGGAGATGCGATATCCGCAATATTGTTCACCGCGAGCTTCGTGGAAGTGTTTAAGCAGCTAGACTGGGAGGAAACGGGAATCAAGGTTGACAGAGAACCGCTCAACAACCTACGATTTCCAGACGACACAGTGCTCTTCAGTAACGATAGCAACGAATTGCAAAAATTACAGCCTATCCACGGGTGAATGATGAAGAGCTTGGGCGAAGCTCCTGAAGGAATCATGGTCTCGGGATCCGCTTCTCGTTGAGCCCGTTTCGCAGCGGCGTCCTTGGCGCGCACCGTCACGGGATCCGCCTGGCTGCCGCCAAGCGAGCGCCCGCCGCTGCGCATCGTTCATGCTCCACCAACGATCCGACACGTACGGCGACGATCCAGGAGAAAGAGAGAGGCGCTCGCTCCCCGCGCAGCAGCCAATCGGAGAGCAGCGGCACTTCTAGCGCCATTTAGTGTCGATTCATACAAGCGCCATATTGCACACAATTCTATTGGACGAACGCCATCTAGGAAATGAGACGAGAAATGGTGATGACGACACAGATTGTGTACAGCGCCATCTAGAATATCGTCCCTGAACTACAGTTTGTACGTACTTCTATGAGGCAGCGCCATCTATTGCATTATACGGGAGATACTGCCGTTTACGCCGGTAACGCCGGACAATGGGGACGTGACAAGGTTAGACTAAGAGGAGCTACGCCCCTAAAAATGATTGAGGAATTAAACCGAGAGAATATTAAGGTAGGCCTCAAAATGAATATGGTGAAGACTAATGAATAATGCTGCTTGGTCTGGCGAAACAGAAAGAGTTTAAGATAGAAAACCATATATTGTAGTGTATACAAGAATATGTATACCTAGGACAACTACTCACGGGAACCTAATCACAAAAAAAGAAATTCCCTGCAGAATACGAATGGGCTGGGGCGCATTCAGCTGGTGCTCCCAAATAATGTTAGGAAATCTCTATCATTAAAGCGAGAAATATACAACCACTGCATAGTGCCAGTTCTAACATATGGGCTGAAACATGGAGAATAACAAAACAACTAGAGCAAATGCTGAGGGCCACGCAGCGTGCAACAGAACGTAAAATAATACGAATAACATTAGGAGAGTGGAGGAGAGCAGAATGTGCAAGGGAACAGAAAGCAGTTGCAGATATCCTAGTTGACATCAAGCAAAAAAAAAATGACCTTGGCTGGCCACGTAATGCGTAGAACAGACAAGCGGAGGACAGTAAGAGCAACAGAATGGTTAGCAAAGCATGGGAACCGTAGTCGAGGAAGACAGACAGTTAGATGGAGTAACGAAAATAAGAAGTTCACAAGGATAAAATGGAATCAGCTCGCACAGGATAGGGTAAACTGAAGATCATTGGGAGAGGCCCTCGTGCTGCAGTTGACTAAACAAGGCTGAGAATGATGATGATATGACGCTAAAAGGTTTCGAGACGTCTCGATGCTGTTTTCGACGCTGCTGACCAGCAGTGGTGTAAGATCGGGCCCTCTGGACGCCTTCTTCAGCGTGTTTAGTAGCTTGGGAAGCTGTTGTCGACTCATTCGCATAAGCATGGCAAAGAAGTATGGCGCATAACATGCAGAAGGGCTCGCGTCATTATAGCAGGAAGTAAGGAGATAATCCAATCGTGGTCTGCGTAGCAGTATTATGGGCGTACGTCACAAAGGAAAGGACACGGTCCCAGTCTCATCAATCGCAAGTGACATACATTGCAAGTATATCAACCGGTGTTTCATTAAACCCTTGACTGTAAGCCGTGGTATCTGGTGAAAGACGTTGCATGCCTCTAGAATACCTTGACGACGTCCGATAGAAGTACACGTCCTTCGTTCGATGAGCTGCTCACGCGGTGCACCGTGCTGTAGAATAACGTGGTGTGAAATGAGAGGCAGTATTACTAGCCGATGCAGATGACAATGGTTAAGGCTCTGTGGCTGACACACGATATACACACTGGCGCCAAGGAGCGTGGAGACCAGCGTCGGAGAAATACATTGTGATGCAGTTGTTAATCTTGTGCTTAATTGCATTAACGACGTTTTTCAAGAGCTTAATCGGAATGGCAATGCATTTCTCCGTAATGTTCGGGAATTAATATCCCGAAACTGGCGTCATCATGAGAATTCGTTCCAGGTGGATCCGCCTTGCGAACTGCCCGGGTAAACTTAGCTAATTGGAATGTGGGACATAATGTAATCAGTTACGAACAAAATTAATAAATTTTTGTTAGCCAATTTTGCATTTTAATTTCTTGTGGTACTAGTTTCCACTTCTTTGAGTAGACCAGCCAACGAACTAGAATTATCTATTGTAATACAATCTACGACTGCCAACCTTTACATATTTTTGATAGCGTTCGCCGAAACATAGGTAGTCTTGTTATTGTTGCACACATGTACCCCGATCCCCTGTACAATGCCTAGGCGCTTGAGTGTATGTAAGAAAAATAAATAAATAAATAAAACCTAAACACGTGTTACACGGGCTTAAAACGCTAAGACGAAAGCCTTCTTGCCTTCGTGACATACTTTTTGTCATTATTAAGATACGTTATATGGGGAAAAAAATGTTACAACTGTGTACCAGTCGTGCAGTAAGGCATTCGCCTTCACATTTTACAAACGCGTGATCATCATCACCGCCAGCAGCCTGTCTGACTACGCTCACTATAAGGCACATGCCACTCCCATGCTTCTCCAATTAAACCAGTCCTCCTGTAGTTTCTGCGCCCACGTTATTCCCGCAAAGTTCTGAATCTCATCTGCCCACCTAACTTTCTGCCTCCCCTTCGCGCGCCTTGCCTTCGGTTAGAATCCACTCTGCTAAACTTGATGGTCATCAGTTATCTTGCCTTCTCGCTACATACCCTGCCCAGTTGTTCTTCTTAGTTTGCACTAAGATATCCTTAGATCACGTCTGTTTGCTCGTCCACTCTGCTCTCTTCTTGTCCATTATAAGGTTACACCTATCTTGTATTTTTTCATGACTGGCTGCGTCGTCCTCAATTTAAGTTCAACGCTTTTCGCCTTTTCGTAAGCCTTCAGGTTTCTGCCCGTATACGTAATTACCGGTATAGTTTACCTGTTATATACTGTGGTTAAACTACCATTCATGATCTCAGAATGTCTGCGCACCCCAACATTTTTATTATTCTATTTACTTCAGTCGCATGCTTTGTATCTGCGGCTATTATAATAATAATAATAATAATAATAATAATAATAATAATAATAATAATAATAATAATAATAATAATATTATTATTATTATTATTATTATTATTATTATTATTATTATTATTATTATTATTGTTGTTGTTGTTGTTGTTGTTGTTGTTTATTATAATTATTATCCGTAAGGAAGGTGCCGTCGATTAGAGCATTTGGTAACGAGTCGTCACTCTTTGCGGTGTCGCTATTTTTCGTCGCGGCGCAGTTTCGCAAAGGTCGCCGACAAGGGCAGCGCCAACACAGACACGTAAAGTTTTCGCCTTAATAAATAAAGAATTATATAAATATTGTTCTCGAAAAACGCTTTATTGAGAAATCGAAAAAAAAAATATATCGGGCACTTCCGAGCGTTGCCTTTTGCTACACTCTAGACCGCCAGATGTAAACAACGAATATATTATGTGCTCTTTAAACCGAGATGGCGCGTTATGCGCAAGGAGAAATAAAATTTAAAAGGTGGAGGCAGGGAAGCTATTCTCGATGTGTCTATTTAATGGATTGTCTACTACGGCCGCCGCTGATTGGCTGGAGCTCGGCGAGCAGCCAGCATTCGCAATATGCGACTTCGTGATCAATACTACGCATTTTTCGAACAGAGTACGCGAAGCTTTGCGTTAACGTTTGACGCCACTGCGCATCCGTCGTACGCTATCCTCTTGCGATCCCCCGTTAAGTGACGCCAATAGAGAGTTTTAGAATAGCGTAACGCAAAGCTTTGCGTTAGCGCTTCGCACCACTGCGCATGCGTCATACGCTAACCTCTTGCGGGCTCCCATTAAGTGACGGACACTAACGCTACGTCCGCAACGCCCCCAGCTTTGCGTACGGTAGTCTAAAACTCTGTAATAGCAGGCGACCGCAATGAACGCTATCTTTGCGCATGCTATTCTAAAACTGCCTCACATCATCTCCTGCCTACGAGAGTGATCACCGACGTCTATGACATGTGCGTCGGAAAAAACAAGCGCCCTTTTTCGCTTTGCGTCTCACGCACCGGGGTGTAAAACAATAAGGATTGAAGCCGTGGCTGTCGTGCGCAGTGCCAATGCTACGAAGTTACGGGCACCCGCCGACGTAGCACCGATGACTTTGCAAAAACAGGTTACGCGTGCTGCGTCATTGACCAATGCCAGCTCCTGGATACCGACACGGAGCCAGAGAAAAACCAGACTCATGTTCTCGCGATGTGGACGGCAACAAAAAACGGATGCGACAATACTGCATTCCAAATACTCCTGCTTTCGCCACTGCCACGAGCGCAGACATTTCAAGCAGCACGGGCTGTGTTCAGGACTACGGGACCTCTACTTGAGACTCCACCTCCGGCAAGCCATGCCTTTTTCCAGCGTTGAGAGGGTTATCGCAAAAACGGTGAGCTTTTACTTTGCCATTTTTTAATTAGCATAGCATAATACTTTTAGAGTAAGCGTAACCAAAAGTTTCCGTTGTTAATCTCACCAGATCCTACGCATTCTAGAAATAAGTTTCATGCGAAACAGTCAGAGAGAGTAGCTGCTCATGCCGCACTTTGCGCCAAGTCTTACAAGGTCATTGTGTAGCTTGTCTAGCTGTTTGCATACCGTGGGCCTACCGTGGGCCTACCGTGGGCCTACCAGGCGCGTTGACTACATTGTCGTCGAAAGGGCAACACATTGTCCGACGTAACCCTGGCACTCACGTTACAGCACAGACGTCACTTTTGTCGAAACGAAGTGTAAGCAGCATTCATTGGCGTATTTCCTCGGGGACGAGCAACGCTAGACTATAGTTGATTTTCCGCACTTGGTTTCTGCAATTCAAATCGGATGGCGCCACCACAACGTGGCCTTCGAGTCCCTGGAACGTGGCCTTGGGCAGCCCTGCTCAATGTGTCTTCATCGCACCGTGTCGTCTGCTCGGTGTCCCCATAGCGTCTACGCACACACGTTGGGCCAGTAAAAGCGAGCACACGGAAGCGGAAAAAGAAATACATTATAACTGCACCCGTGGAAGCGGGTTCCTTCCACCTCAATTTTGTCACGTTGTCGCCGTGTGCTGTGTGGCCCCTATGTTCAGAACGTACACCTTTATTTGCTTCATATTGCGTCTTCAAGCTCCGAGATTATTGTATTCGTCGGAATTTTGTGCTGTTTCGGCAATCTACTTTCAAATCCTCGGAGACTAGGCTTAGCAGGCGTACGTGGCTGAACAACCAGCTGATGTCAGTAATAAAAACAAAACATACGTGATTGTTTATCCCCAGCTTGACATTACACAAAGCGGTAGCCAATCTCACAATTTAATATTGCTTTCAGGACAGAGGGCAAAGAGCAAGCGCGAGTTCGGACCGAAGCCGGCGGTCGCGTCGGCATGGGTCTGCCATGTTCATTTGTAACCGCAGTATCCGGTGGTTACTTATGCAAAAATTCTAGGCATGCGACGTAAATGTGAGGAAGGATAAACATGTCGCGTGTCACTGCGGTGTAGCACGCGCCAACACAAACGCGAACGTTTTAGCCTTGTCGACGTTTAGGCAAATGAATATAAACTTTGTTTTGCTACGCAAGCATGTGATTTGCTTACACCCTGGCACAACCCGCTTGTGTTGTAGGGCCACAGCCCCTGCGCTGGGCCAAGGCCAGTCACGATCATGTGATCAAACATTGCTACGCCCGCGCGTCGCCGCGGAAAGTCATCTATAGTTTTTCCAGCAGTTTGTTCAGCATATGTAAGCGTTTTTATATTACGATAACATCGATAAATCTAAGAAAAGGCACGTCAATGTACTGTTTATTCCACGCAATGTGTCTTATAAAGTTTTCAATGTCATATTCGTTGGCCTGCATTAATATTGGTTGAAAATAACATGTGGCACATGGAGGATGGACGCGTATGACGATATACTCCACAGGTGACGGTAGGGCAGGGTATCATGACGTACGCGACCGGGATATATCGTGTTATTAAATGCAATGTATTTCTTTGTGAACCAAACGCTCTTTGACCGCGTATGTCTGTCTTCCTGTCTGCCTTCCTGTCTGTCTGTCTGTCTGTCTGTCTGTCTGTGTCTGTATGTGTCTGTCGGTATGCCTCCGCCTTCCTGTCTGTCTGTCTGTTTGTCTGTCTGTCTGTGTCTGTCCGTCCGTCTCTGCCTACCTGTCTGTCTGTCTGTCTGTCTGTCTGTCTGTCTGTCTGTCTGTCTGTCTGTATGTGTCTGTCCGTATGCCTCCGCCTTCCTGTCTGTCTGTCTGTTTGTCTGTCTGTCTGTGTCTGTCCGTCCGTCTCTGCCTACCTGTTTGTTGTCTGTCTGTCTGTCTGTCTGTCTGTCTGTCTGTCTGTCTGTCTGTCTGTCTGTCTGTCTGTCTGTCTGTCTGTCTGTCTGTCTGTCTGTCTGTCTGTCTGTCTGTCTGTCTGTCTGTCTGTCTGTCTGTCTGTCTGTCTCTGCCTTCCTGTCTGTCTGTATCTGTCCGTATCTATCTGTCTCTGCCTTCCTTCATGTCTGTCTGTCTGTCTGTATACCACTGCCCAAGGAGCGGGGGTTGTGCGCCAAAGGTGATTAACAGTGAATATCAACCCATGACAGCGAAAAGAGGCAGTGGATAGTGTATGACACTGCGTAGATTAAACAAGAAAAATACATGCCGTTTGTAATAGTTGGCGATTGTAAAGCAGTAGATAAACTCCGAAAACACGTGTTGCAACTACCCTCAGCCAGCAATTGCGCGGTACAGATAGTCAATAATTTATTACACCAACGGTTGCCTAACATCAGTTGTGGTGGTGGTACTTATCAATCAATTGTTGTTGCAAAGTTCACTATTCACTTTATAACAATATAATAAACTTTACGTATGTACTCCCATGACTCAACTACCTATAGTCTCGAGTTGCTCGTCCCCGCATGAGTATGGCTGCTGCTGAGTAAGAACATGAGTAAAAACGCTGCTGACCCTTCGTTCCGATAAAAGTGACGGCTGTGCTGTAACGAGACTGCCGTCGTTACATCTCACAATGAGCTACCTTTCACACGCCATTGCAGTCAACGAGCGTTGTGAGCTCACGATTTGCATCCAACTACTCAAATTGCACGAAGGCGTCGATTCTTCCAAGGCTTGGCTCAAAGTGTAGCATAAACAGTTACTGGCCCGCTCCTTCTCCTGAAATCGATAGCCACAATGCATGGTGCCTGACAAAATTTCTTATGTTATCACCTATCTGTCATGTTCGTCATACACTCATATCCTCCTATGCCAATTTTGGTAACTATCAAGTCAAGGAGACGAGGTCACCACGACGTAGGCGGTCTGACAAATAAATAGAAACATGGTCATGCGCCTTTGGTCCTCAAATAAAAGGTACGCAATTTAAACCTACGTACACGCGCCTCGGGCGCGTATGTATGGTTCTTGCATGAACAGGATTTATTGTTTACACGCCATGTTTATCATCGACACACCATGTATAGCTGAAAAAAAATGAATAAAAAGACAGCCATACTTTGCAGACGCTCTCTATATGAACGACGACATCATGCAAACTGTGCTCGTTGTCTGCGTCAACTTTATTGATACTTAACTGCGCGTGAACTTGAGCTGCATTATTCGGGACAGGACTCCTGCTCGGTAGCCGAAACGTTGTTCCAAGCTTCTACTTTTGTGGTGATCGGTGTATGTATTTTTACATAGGTCATAATGATCATGTCGGGCCAGGTGAGCTTTCGTCAAACATTAGATTTTATTCCACGAAGGCCTTCCTTATACCTTCCTTGTACTTACCAGCTGTGTATATGGTAATGGTTTTTGCATACGTGAGCATTGAGTTGATGATGGGAATTTTTTAAATATATTTATCACATTTCAGAGAAGGGGCTACCTTATTCACTGGAAAGGTTGTTCCATGTGGGAGTGTTCGTTTGAACCAAGACGTAACCTAAACAGGGACTGCCTGCGGAGTTTCGAAGAGTCTTGGCCACCTGACAGCAGACGCTTACAGCATGCAGCTGATATACTTTTTTACGAAGTGCAGAAGAAACTTCAACGCAGAAGGCATTCCAGCGGGGTAGTGGTACTCCCATTCGATTTAGACATATTTCGTTGGGCCTTCAATGACTCCGGGACAAAGATTGAAGGTGGCTGGCTTTTATGTGAAGAAGAAGACTTCAGCAAGCTTCCTCTTCCTCACGGTTGGCACATCTCGACAAACAAGCTCGGAGAACACATCCGCATTTCGTTTCCAGTGCGGGTGAAAGCGACCTTGCGGATGATGAAGACGTCGGGCAAGGAAGGACTGAGTTTTCCTCTTGAGCGGCTGCGAATTTTTATGGCGACCGAGGGTGGAGGCACATCATAAAAGAACGCGAATAAATATATTACCTAAAATGTGTGGTCAGGCAATAAAAGCATGATTGTTTTACGCAGATAATTTTGCAAGTGTTCGCACATTTTGGCCCGTGAAAGGGCTCATGCAGCCCTTTTTCCTCTGCCTGCAATTTGGCGGTCCACGGATTCTAATTTTGCACCAAGATAACATTCCTTATGTGTATCTGCTGTGTACCCAAAAGAGGTTTAGCGCGTTTTTTATAAATATAGTAGGACAACTTTTGAAGTCCGGGGCGTTTCCTCGTCAAAGGCGGATGCATACAAAACTGCACCAATGGGCATGCCCTGCAGGATGACGTCATGAGCCGGACGGCCGATGACCCCGCCTTCCGAGAACATCGCAGAGTGCATGAGCGGGACTACTTTTGTAGTCGCGGAGGTCATCGGCTGCCGCGGTCTGGTTGTCTGGCGACCGAGGACAGCCTTCAACGTTGTATCCAACCACATTCCTTCTTGAGGTACGGAAATTTGTAATTAAGTGAGAGCGCATTTCCCATTGGACTCTTAGTGATTTTACTTGACAAGGAGGCAATTTCAGGCAGATAAAGCAAAACACCACGCTCATGTTCACTCTGTTGCACGGTAGCCAAGCAGTCACCGTCTGGCATCGTTCCGAAACGGCAATTTGATATGACTTGCCAATTAACGGTGGTCCTTAAATCAGGTGGAAGAGAAAATGCATGCGCTGCCTTTATCAACGCTGAGCGGTTGTGTAGCTCACTTGTCACATGGACGAAAAATTCATGCCGGACCAAGACGACCTTTCTCAGAAAAGAACAAGTGTGGGTTTCGTTTGTAGCCCCATGCTCCATTCAGGTAGACGGCAATTCTCCCTTGCATGTACAGGGGGGATGGACAGAAACGCAAGCAGCGTGGCGCGCTGTTTTCATCGCGACCGACCCTTGCTGGCAATAAAAAGATGGTAGAGTGATCCTTGATAGTATCGTAGATGACACTATCGGCTTTTCATTGCCCTCCAGGCTACAGCCGCTTGAAACTAAATGCGAAACGGCACATCATGCATATTCCGCAGTGTTCGTGTTTCCTGTCATCGCTATAGCACCCATGGTAGGCTTTACGAAGCTTCGAACACAGCACAACTTATACAAAACCATTTTTATTCAGGTTATGGCCGGCATGAGAGGGATACGTCCATGTAATATTTACAGCGGTGGAGGAATAAGTACGAAATGTGGCTCTGCTGTTTTCAGATGAATGCAAAAGACACTCGCCGCTGCGATGTTAGTCTGAATTTGGTTTATTCCGGAAATCTTCTTCCTTTAGGGTCATCATCATCATCATCATCATCATCATCATCATCATCAGCAGCAGCAGCAGCAGCAGCAGCAGCAGCCTGTCTACGCCCACTGCAGGGCAAAGGCCTCTCCCATGTTCCGCCAATGAACCCGGTCCTGTGCTTTCTGCTGCCACGTTATACCTACAAACTTCTTAATCTCATCTACCCACCTAATTTTCTGTCCCCCCTCACGCGTTTGCCATCTCTTGGAATCCAGCCAGTTACCCTTAATGACCACCGCTTATCCTGCCGACGTGCTACGTGCCCGGCCCATATCCATTTCTTCTTGATTTCAACTATGATGTCCTTCACCCCCGTTTGTTCCCTGACCCACTCTGCTCTCTTCCTGTCTCTTAAGGTTACACCTATCATTTTACTTTCCATCGCTCGCTGCGTCGTCCTCAATTTAAGTTGAACCCTCTTTGTAAGTCTCCAGGTTTCTTCTCCGTAGGTAAGTACCGGTAAGATGCAGCTGTTATATACCTTCCTCTTGAGGGATAGTGGTAGACTACCATTCATGATTTGATAATGCTTGACGAATGAGCCCCATCCCATCCTTATTCTTCTAGTTATTTCACTCTCATGGTTCGGCTCCGAGGTTACTACCTGTCCTAAATAGACGTACTCCTTTACAACTTCCAGTGTCTCGCCACCTATCGCAAAGCGCTGTTCTCTGCCAAGATTGTTCCACATTACTTGAGTTTTATGCATATTAATTTTCAGGCCTACTCTTCTACTTTCTGTATCCAGTTCAGTAATCATGAGCTGTAATTCGTCTCCCGCGTTACTCATCAATGTAATGTCATCAGCGAATCGCAGGTTACTGAGATACTCTCCATTAACTCTTATCCCTAATTCTTCCCAATCTAGGTACCTGAAAACCTCCTGTAAACACGCGGTGAATAACATTGGAGAGATCGTGTCTCCCTGCCGTACGCCCTTCTTTATTGGAATTCTGTCGCTTTCTTTATGGAGGACTATAGTGGCTGTGGATCCGCTGTAGATTTCTTCCATTATGTTTATATAGGCTTAGTCGATAACCTGATCCGCAGTGCCTGCATGACTGCTGATGTCTCCACCGAATTAAATGCCTTTAGGGTAAATAGCGTGAAAATACCCCAAGTTTCATTTTGTTCTGCGCATCTGCCAAAACATTTCGTCGCGAAAAACAACAAACAAAGCCGTCAAGTTAGAACTCTATAACTCAACAATGAAAAACGATATCGCAATTATGTTATTTGCACATAATAGTACATATAAAGTGGCCTAAATTGATCTGGTTTACATGGCTCTCAAACGAGCAACCCGCATACACCGTATACCCGCATACCCCGAGCCGCAGTATACGGGTATGCGCCACATGTGAGTGACAGTTTATATCTACCCAGGAACGGCGAGAACAGACATTGCTAATTTAAATGCGAGAGCGTTAGGAAAAACTGACATCGACAGCGTTGACCCGATAAATACACAGATTAAATATCATGGTCTCGGCAGGAATGGAACCCAAGCATTCTGCGTGGCAATCGAGTATTCTACCACAGAGCCACGCCAGGTCTCGAAACTGCTTTGGAAAAACACCCTGCACTTGGCGCAATGTGGGTGAAACGTCCATTGTGGTTGCAGCGTTGGTTATCGAATTTTACAAACATTATATATGTACTCCTACGATACAGGCGTCACGTCGGTTTACCGGCAATTGTAGTTAAGCGCCATCCACTGAAGTTGGTCAGGTAGCACCATCCAGGGCTGTCATTGTCGCAAGCAGAAGCGCTGCGTATCAGCTTACCGCTTCTGGTGTTGGTAAACCCATGTTGCAGTTGGCACCGTTACGAAACTTGAAACAGCTGGCTATATAAAACATATGCGACTGTTCAACATATGTTTGTGCATACAACATGTGTACAGTACTCACGTATTAAAACAGGAAAATTTAGGTCTAAGTAACGCTCATACTTTGGCATCCACCGTATTCAGTTCGGGTGATATTGGCGTAATTTCCATTTGAGTGCGTAGATCAGAGCCAACATCTTTAGAGAACAGATTCGTCACCACATGACGTGATTATCTCGGGCAATTACTCATGCCAGTCCTTATACTAAAAAAATTGATGTCTCATTTGAATTCGTGAGTACTGTACATATCTTTAGCGTTATTTTGTGACGTCTCGCTCATTAAAAAAAATACACCACAGTCACCTTCCTTCCGCATGCTTCGCATAACATCGATTCCCATGGTACGTGTGACCTGCCGATATTTTCTTTTGTTTATGTATTTCTTTTCTTGCCATGACGCAACTCCCGACGGCGCGCGAGATTCAGAAAGATAAAGGTCATGCGCTAGGTGATGCAAGACACGTGAACTGAACGCTGATCAGTCATAACGTAGTTCAGCGCAAAAAACAGGCAACAGACGAGCGAGAGGACAAGGTTGCCTGTTTTTTGCGCTGAACTACGTTATGACTGACTCGTTCCAACTCGCCCAACAAGCAACGTTGAACGCTGATGTTAGTGAAAGCTGGATCTGAAGCCCTTATCAGGGCTACCAAAATTTTGCTGGTCGGGCTGCATAGAGCGCATTCACTCCGTGACCTCTCAAATAAGTAGGCCTTTCATTTGATTGCATATCTTTGAATTTCCTGTACAAAACACCCTCAGGCTCCCGTATGTATTCGCCCAAGACGACTCGAAGGTGAGAGTCGTCTTCTATATCCTCAGTCAATGCATTGATCCTAATCCGCCCGTCTCCGAAAGCTTTCTGCACCTAACGTGGCTTTACACTGCGTCCATGATCGATGGCTTTGCAAGCTTTCTGCATCTCATCCGTTTTTACACTGCCTCCGTGATTGGTAGGCCGATCACGGAGGCAGCGCAAAGCTACGATATCGTATGATGACGTGATCATGTGACGTCACAATAAGATGACGGCATATGGTGACGTCATCACGTGATAGTTTTTTGCGTCCCTCGTACTCACGCCACCGAACGCGTGACGCTGATGGTCAATTTTCGTGTTTGATATAGAATTGTTGCGGTTTTACGTCCCGAAACCACGACATGATTATGAGGGAGGTCGTAGTGAAGTCTCTGGAAATTTCTACATGTGGTGTTCCTTAATAACCTGCACCTAAATCTAAGTACACGGGCCACAAGCATTTCGCGCCAGAGCCGAAATGCGGCGGCCGCGGCCGACAATCGATCCCACGATCTTCGGGTCAGTATTCGAGTACGACGGCCACTAGACCACAAGGTTAGGTACTGACAGCGAAATAAATGCATTAGAGAGTTTTATAAGTATGTCTAATCCTAGAGGCCCAATATATTGAGGCGAAAGCCTTGAATGCCTCATCAAACGCGAAAATTGACCTCCGTCCGTCGTCGGCGGCCTCAACACGACTGCTGCAAATTATCATCACGTGATGATGCCACCATACGACGTCACAGATCGCCAACATTTACGACGTCATCGTGGCGTCATAGTGATGTCACGTGTCGTTACATGCTGACGTCATCACATCACATCGTAGCTTGGGGTGCTATGCAGAATGGCCCGAGTTTGGCGAAACTCAGGATCTTTCCGAGCTCTGGCGACACCCCCTTTTGATCGAGCTAACAGTACGCGAAGGTGAAATCCATCCCTCAGCGCGCCCTCCGTTTCATTGGTTACGATGGGACGCGGCGTCACGCCAAGGGCGGTCGAGAAGGTTGGCTGGTGTCTTCAAACTAGAGGCACCTTCTTTCATTTGTTTGTCGTTCCACTAAGTGCAGAAGTTCACCCATGCAAGAAAAGTGACAGAAAGTTCTACTAACTATATCTGTATGTGTTCGCGGGCCGTTTGAATTCATTTTCAAGCGTTTAATATCTGCACTAAGTATCCTTTAGAGTAATCAGCACCGTGGCTTCCGAGATTAGTTCCGACCGAGCGCCTTACGACACCGCGGCTAGAGCTAATCGCCGAGGCCACGTGTATAATCACTGTGGTCGGCCTGTACATTCTAGCGCGTTGCTCGGCCGGCGCGCGCCCTCTTCGTCCTCTTATTAATCGTCTGCTCGCTCCATGAGCAGGTGCAGCCGGCTGATTAGCTAATTGGCTGGGCGGTATACCTAGCTAAGTCAGGACATGCTACGACGAAGCTGATTAAGCCAAATCATGATAAGGCCGAGCTAATTAAGCCACGTCTTACTAGGACCATGGTAATGAACCGTGTAAAGCTTAGAACAAACTAAGACCATGCTAATTAACACGACGCTAGTTAGGAGCGTGTAATTAAAATCAAGATAATCAAGACCTTACTACCCAGCTCCAAGATACCTTATTAACAACACGGAAATTTCATCTGCAACTTCATACAAGTATTTAGGTGTTCATTTGTCTTCTGACTTAACATGGTCTCTTCACATAACGCACGTCACTAACGAAGCTAACCGCGCTCTTGGCTGTCTACGTCGAAACCTTCATCTAGCTCCTACCCCTGTGAAACTACTCGCATATCAGACACTAATCAGACCAAAACTTGAATACGCATGCGCTGTTTGGGACCCTCACCAAACTAACAACATTAAAACACTTGAAACTGTGCAAAACCGGGCAGCAAGATTCATCTGTTCAGATTATTCATACCAGTCAAGCGTAACCGAACTTAAATCTCGCGCTAACCTCGCTATCCTTTCATTACGCCGCCGTATCGCTCGTCTTTGCCTGTTTTTCAAGTTTTATCATGCATCACCTCGTACTCCCGCCATCAAGCCAACCCATCGTCATTCAGACCGCATCAACCACGGCAAAGCTGTGTACCCGCCAGCTGCTCACACCACTGCGCACCTTTCATCCTTTTTTGCCAAGACAGCACAAGATTGGAATGGCCTGCCTCCTGACGTTGTGCGCCACTCCAGTGTCATCACCTTCAAAGCAGCGATTGAGCAACTACTCACTTAATCCATTGTAAAAGCCCACCCCTCATGTAAAACACCTTCACCGGCGCCTTTGAGGTATTGTAAATAAATGAAATAAATAAATAAATAAATAAATAGTGCTAATTAGGATTATGCTAATAACATCTGTATAATTCCGGACCTTGCGAATTAAACCTGAGTTAATAATGTCGTGATAATTAAAACTTTAACAATCAAGACAGGACTATTCAGTATCATGTTAGTTAAGACCAAGCTAATTATGGTCATGCTAATTAACACGACGCTAATTAGGAGCACGCTAAATAAAACCAAGCCAATTATTAACTTCCTCGTCAAGTACGCCGTAATTATGATGACTCTAATTAGCATTATGTTAAGTACATTCGTGCTAATGAGGACATTGCTAATGAAATCTGATAATTTAACGCCGTGTTAATTAAAACATTACGAATTAGGGCATAACTACTCCCTGCCATGTTAATTAAGGCCTAGCTAATCAATAGCACGAACATTGAGACCGAACTGACACGGTCATTACTCTTAAGCAGGCCAAGCATACAGAGTAGACGAGCCACGTAATAAGCTCGAAGAAGCTAGGTGATCACAGGCTCCTCCAATGGCCCCAGCCTTGCACAAGTAGTGCAAGCTGACCAAATTATTTTATAGGCAAAGAAGCTGCTGAGTAGCGTCCACTGCATGAAACACTTGACAGGCACACCGGCACTATGACAGTCCCGAGTTGAACTGGGGCCTTTTCATAATCAACGAGTTTGTGCCCGAGTTCGCACGTCAATCAGTTTGATTGACAGACGCCCGAAGCGAAGATCGGGTAAGGCCATTGCGTTTGCTCTTGCGGAGGAGCAGTGCTCACGGTGCAACGCCAGCGAGCGGCAAGATTAATCTATCAGCTTAATCGCACAGACTATACACAGACGCACGAAGAACTAAAGGTTTTATCATCACGTGGCTACGATGTCTCGCATTCAACTTCACCGCGCTCACGATGTACCACTCACAGCCCCGAAGCAAGCGCCCCTGGTGGGATTTGCGGCGAGAAATGTTATTATTACTTGTATGTGGAGACATTGTTTCTACCGATTCGTTACTACAGAAAAAATCTTCAGACGCGTAGTGTAAGTATAGCAGTAACCTGTCCGTTTATTTATCCGTAATATTCCAGAGAAACGAAACGAGCTGCACCAGAGTGCTGCGTGTGCGCCCTTGTTGCCTTCGAGAGTGGAAATTTCCATGCTGCAGGTGGAACGAAAGAATTCTCCGAAAGAGGACAAACACCCACGAACACGCCCATGGGAGGCGCGATGATCAGTTGGCAAAAAGATAGCGCGACAATCACGCTGACGCCGCTACACTGTCAAAATGCTGACTGAGTGGCGGCGCTGACGCGTTCGCACACGGCGTTCCTTTGAAAACCACCGCAAGTGCCGCACATGCGCATGTGACGCCATGCTCGTTCTTGTAGCCGTTTTATAAACGCTGCTATCGCGTGCTCCGCACTGTCTTCCTGTCATGACCGCCGTAATGCGAGCTCGGAGCAAACTCGTGTGCCCGAGAAGCTCGGGCCATCCTGCATAGCACCCTTGGTCAACGTTACGCCGAGCATGGAGGCAGTGGAAAACCGCGTAAAGGCCCGACCACACGTACGCGTTGCAGCGCGTCAACGCGTGACTTTTTGACGCGGCGCCGCGCTCTCTCCCTATGGGTAGAGAGGGCGCGCAGCTTCGCGTAGCCGCGTGCCCTCTCTCCCCATAGGGAGAGGGCGCGGCGCCGCGTCAAAAAGTCACGCGTTGACGCGCTGCAACGCGTACGTGTGGTCGGGCCTTAAGGTGCAGGAAGCTTTCGGAGGGTGGCGGGGCAGGAACAATGCAATCGACTGAGAAGAAAAAGAGGGCTTTCGCCTTCCAGTCGCCTTAGGGAGTCCATAAGGGACCCTGCGAGTTGTCTGCAGTTCACATTCGCGTACTATTTCAATGTACGAGCATGCTGTGTATGCGCACAGGGCAACACGAAAAGTTTCTTCATACACAACCTCTTCACAGGCACATGATAAGCTCAATACAAGGACGCCGTACTGCGCAGGCCCGACGCCTTCGCATATGAAGTTGGCCATGGGAAGGCAGGTTGTTTCACCTTCCTGCCGCGAATCACGTGCTGTTCTTACGAATCGTGTGCGCCGTGTCCGCATTCCACGAGTGGCAGACGAGAACCAGTGTACCAGAGATCGACTTTCCGAATAATAATAATAATAATAATAATATCTGGGGTTTAACGTCCCAAAACCGCGATATGATTATATGGGACGCCGTAGTGGAGGGCTCCGGAAATTTCGACCACCTGGGGTTGTTTAACGTGCACCTTAAACTAAGTACACGGGCGTCAAACATTTCCGCCTCCATTGAAAATGTAGCCGACGCCTCCGGGATTCGATCCCGTCACCTTCGGGTCAGCAGTCGGGCGCCATAACCACTAGACCACCGTGGCGGGCGATCGACTTTCCTAGCGGTCACCATGCATTCGCTTTCTTAACGACCTAGTGCTACTAAATCGCCAGCACTGCAACACTGAAATGACCTTCTCAGACCAGTCGCCCCCATCCAAGACCCTGTTTGTTTTCGCGCACCTGTAGCTAACTCTACGGCAAGCAATCTTATTACTTGTCACTCTCACATGCATTGTTGCGTTGGTATTTTGCTGTACTATGCTGTGTTGTTTTCAGAGAAACATAGGCATGCGCACGAAGAGGGCATGGGCTACCCCTTCCCCCCCCCCCCGCCCTCTATTCATTTGAGGTGAGCGCCAACGTTGCCCAATAAATTCACTTAGTCACACATTTCCAATTACTGTTCGAAGTGCAAGTTCTCCAAGGTGGCAATCTGGGCTAGTTGGTAGCGCCATTTTAAGAAAGGTAAAAGCGCTGTGTGTGAGTCAGTGTTACTTCTATGTTTCGCGGTTTGTAGTGCATTTTAGACATCCTTATAGATAAAGAGCATGGGGATGGCCATGTAGGTTTTTGACGATAATGGCCGCCAAAGATTACTGATTATGCATTCCAAGATCTGTTTACTACCGATCTTCACGCCCGTAAAGCAGGGGACCAAAGGCAAGGCGTTGTGGGAAGCACGTCATCACTTCATTTTCATTTTTTAATCAACTGCGAAACTTGTTTTCTTTCGAACTCGACCAAGTGGGGGGAGAGGTTGGCGCTATGGTGAGACTTCGCCGCCCCTAATGAAGGATCCTGCGCACGTAGGACATCGTACGATAGAAAGAAAAGTGAAAAAGCTAAAGGACATTAAGACGAGGCAGACAGTGCGCGCAAAATGAGAATAATTCAAAAGTGCGAATGCACAGAGCACTTCACATAACACAGTGTAAGCGCATGAGATTATATATATACAGTTCCAAATGTACATTCGTTCAGGCTTGATGCTAAGATGTATGCCTAGATGACCGAAGTGAAGACGAATCCGTTAGCACTCATCAAAAGGAACATTTAGTTCACAAAAATGAAACGACACTCAAACAACACAGGAAACAATAGCGATAGCTACTGTATACAGCACGTTATACAATGACGCTAGGTATGAAAGATGCATTCTGATGTCTGTCTTAAACGTCATGAGTAAGCATAGGCGAAGTGATGAGTAGAGTGCACTGAGCACAGTCTAGTTTTTCGGTCATGCCGGAGACAACCCAAAGTCAGGTAGATGCAACGCAGCTGAAGTTTAACGTGGGTAGAATAGCGGCGGCGGCCACGCCGATGCAGCAAAAGGTGATACTGATGATGAGCGCATCGAAGGCGGAAAGCTGAAAAGCTCGAGGCCGTTGTCCAGCCGCTTTCACTTTGCGAACGGTTACGCGAATTCGCGAGCGCATATGTAGATGGCTCGCAGGTCAGTTAGGCAGTGGCTCCACCGAGGAAAGCGTCGGCTCGACCCTGGCTGAGAACTCTAGCTTTCTGTGCTAGTCTTGTGTGCTTGGGCCTGAAACCCTATGCATATGGCTTGTCTTCAGTGCCTTGCTGCACCGCTCTCTCCTTGCTGCAACTCGTTCGCTCCTTAAAACGCGCTTCACTTTTTTTTTTAGAAAAACTCTCCGGCGAGCCTTCCTCTCTCTTGTCTGGTTTTCTTTTGGATTTTTGCAGTTTTCACTGAGTGGTCACTCCGCATTTCTGTGGCTTTTCAATTTTTTTACCGTGAAAGCATTTCTACCCGACCTATCGAAATTTCGCGTATGTTCAGAAAGGACACTAGGTCCCAGTGACTCAATGGGTGATTTGGTCCCAGCTGATTGTCTGGTTAGGCTGTCCATGGCTCCGCGGCACTTGTACTATTGTTTCGGCCAGCCTGACTTTGCAATACACGGCGTTTTAGGCAGTGTGCCCGTCATACTTGTGCGTTCTACGAAGTGCGAACCACATTCGACGTTCTCGGTGGCTCTCGAATATGCTTGCGCACAATGCTTCCATGTTAGTTCAACCAAACAGTCGCGCATTTTTTACGTCACTTCGTCATGCGCCACGCGTGCTCGAGCCTGGTGCTTCTTCGTTGCTTAATGCTGCCTTATCTTGTATTTTCCGCCTTCGTCCCCGTCATTTGTTTAGCCTCCTTTGCAACACGAGTTTCACGTGCGCACTTCACCCATCGCATATGTTAGCCTTGTGCACAATTTTAGCCTTTGTGAAGACAGCAACGCTGTGTGTGTACCTCTCTTTCGTGCCGACGTCTTTGTGTGGGTGCGCTGTTTTTCTTCAGAAAATTAACATTGACGAACTAGCCAAACTCGCCGTTTCGTAACTTGTTCACAACGTCTTGTATCAAACTAGCCGAAGGAAAAGACCTCAGTGGCATAAAATGCAGAACGACGCATTCTCACGACTCGGAGGAAGTTCTTGCGAGTGATGATGAGGCCGTCGTCCACAATGAAGCCTAAAGACATCGTGAATGACACTAGTAAAAACAGGTTCGACATGGGTTCAGGTGCGTGGGAAGTGGAACGTAGCGGCAGCCTTTGGCAGGCCCTGTCCACAATTTGCAATATATTCTGCGTTTACAAAGGACTGCGAGAGGACACTGAGAGTAGCTGCGGATACCAATTTCGACCACAACACGCCTACGCATCGATCGCGGCTGTGAAGGGAGGCTGTCAGGTTGAGGTGTCGGCCCAGACGTGAGCCTGCGTGGTCCTGTCGTTTTTCTGCGCTCTTTCCAGTAGTGAAACTGTACCGAGAAACTCGAACCCACGCCAAGCTGACTCAAGGTCCCTGTATTCAAACACAGGCCTGTGGTCACTCACTTCGGAGCGGCCGGCGTTCGACAACGAGCAGCAGAGAGCATGCCGACGTAAATCAAGAGCCGTTGTTTGGATGAGATGCGCTTCTTGCCACCGGTTGCCACCACGCACACACGCAGCGCTCTATAGGCTGCTAACAATAGACAGTGAGCCACACTCATGCATATGAATCCCAAATGGAGAGAATGATCGCATCCATCACGAGCGCTAAAAGGTCATGACGCTTGCTGAGGTAACTCCTTCACTTCTTGCCGTCTCTACCTATGTAGCTTCCAGCACGGTCGTGTGGACTAAAGAAGAGAGAAAGCGCGTAAAGCAGGCTGTAAATCACTAACTCCACTCGTTTCTTCACGGATTTGAGTAAAATTTGCACCATTGATTCGTGAGGCAATAATCTCCGATACTACAGTCATTCGACGATTACTTGAAAAAGTGGTTCATTAGCCTTTTCAAGCAACCTACTACTGGCTCTCTTTACCTTTGGCAGCTTGAGACGCCATCATGCGGAGCCTTTTCAAATTTTCGAAGTTGTCTGAACGCCTAGAGCTGCGAGTTCAGTTCTCAGCTCCCCAGGTGTCATGCTCTCGAAGTTAGGCGCATCTGGAGTTTTTGTACTTGGTGCGACACTGATGCGTTGGCGCCGTTTCCTGGACTCGATGATGCCACCCTCGTGCCAGTATTCTATGTCGGCTTTGTTGTATGGCCGCTTAGATCGCTCGCAGCTCGAGTCTTCCAGCCTTTTACACAGCCTCACAGCGTCCTGCAGCAGAGTCCCACTTGTTCGAACGTGCATGGTACAAATGCTTCAGTATGTCGTTTTTCTTCTCAAGCCCCTGGCTCGAAAACTTGCCAAGGCCGTCCGCTTCCACGTGTTTCTGTGCTGCGTGGTGGCACAAAATGTGCATGTATGGTGTGAACCTTTCTCGACCATACCCTTTTCTTGCTGAGCCACCGAGTCGCACGAACGTCTCACAAAGGTTTTCAAGTGAGTGTCCAGATCTGAGCCTGCTTTTTCACTGCTCAAGGTCTCCAAAACTGACCGCAGCATTACCCACAGCAAAATGACGTCGTCGCGAGTGTCGGCGTGCAAAAGGTTCTTCATTTTCTCGGGAAGCTGGCAAAGTTTTCGATTCGTTTCCGGTCAGGGCTGTGAACGTACGGCCTTTGGTGAGATGCATCTTTTAGGACGTGAAGCTGGACGCCGCACTGTCGCACAAGCTGAACGAACTGGTCTACATGACTGGTGGTTGTGACGCCAGTGACGACACCTTCTTTCGAGTCCATATCTTCAAATTCTTGAAGAACATTGTCCAGCAGACGATCTAGCACGCGTACTCGCATGTGCATTGTGTCCGGGAAGGTTAGCTTGGGCTCGATGCGGATGAGAGGTACGTACTGCACTCCAACATGAGGTTTTCGGCATGCGTGCGGAGGTTGTCCTGTGTTCTCACTAACGCTGCCCCATTGAAGTAGGCCCCGCTGAGAGTGTCGTCTGACCATTCATGCTTGTTGCTAAGCAAAATGGGCAGCCGAAGTTGGATGAGGGCGCCTTTCATTCCAAATACCAACAACAAAAACTTGAGGTCTCCCCCGAGGCAAAGCGTAAGAGGAAAAAACCGCCCATCAACTTCCAGCCCACCTCTCTCGGCAACCTGATTATTTCATTGAAGAGTGGACCACAGGTTTCACGAATAGCAAAGTATGCCTCTTCATTCTGGGCCACAAGAAGTGTCCTGTGCAGGTTCGGATCCTGAAGCCCCTTTGACGTGTGTCTAATAAGTACAAATAAAATGGTTGTCCAAGACACCGTGCGGCTCACTCTGCACCCATCGCCTTCAATTTTGACCATTACCTGTTCATGAATCAGTTCTGCCAGGGACTTCCCTTCACGCTTGCAGATGTCGAGGATTGCGAAGCGGAGCTCTTCAGCGAACGATAGGTATGCTCCGGGAGCAGCACCTGGAGTTCTCTGCATTTCAAGTCTGCTTTCAAGTGATTCTGGACTTCCTGAATGAAAACGCCATGACGGAACCGAAAAAAGTGCTGCATTTCCTTCCAGAAGGTCTTGCTGACAAGGTGTTTGTCCAAGAGAACGGCAGTTTCTCTCGTGCGACACCTGTCCAGTTCCAGCAGTTTAGCTGTGTCCTTATATTTCGCAAGGAACGGCTTCTTTACGTTCAGGTAAACATCGGCGGGTCTTTCCGTGTTGTACTCTATCCCGTGCCAACGATCCCGTTCGTCACGAAGGTAGAGGATAGATACATGAAGTCCGTACCGTGATGCTGCGGCTTCAACGGCGCCTTCTGCCTCTTGCGCTAGAGACTTCAGATGCCGTTTGTCAGTTTTCGATGAGCCTTCACCCACGCTCACGAGAAGTCTTTGCTGTCTGGGCTGATTGGACGCAGTAGCCATTTCATGGCTTCCTGAAAATTGGGGCTGAGGTTCATCTTCGGTCACTTTAGTATAACGCGGAACATCTTCAGGTGGCTGAGCAAACGTGATGCCTTCAAGCTGCTCATTGTGGCTGTCACGTGTTTCTGGAAGGTCTGACTCCTGGGACGATACAAAAATGGTGCATGTTCGTAGCCAGCTTCACCTCATGTACCTTCTCATTGTACTGCGCCTTTGTCGTCCTCGCAACGCATTTTTAGTCCGATGAATTCGTTTCAGCTGTGCGTCTAATGCAGCGTTCGCAGAGCTCGCATTGAGGAAACTCGCGTATACTTCTGGCGGCTTCCGCGAGCATGGTGCACGGGTTGGCTGATGCATTTTGTGATTTCAATAACTGCAGCGCAGGTCCTTGTGCTGAAAGCCCCGTCAGCGTTGATTCCGACAGGGTGAATCTCAAAAGGTCCCCCATTTTCTCCAGGAATTCGACAGGGGAATGTGCGCAACATTGAAAATAGGCGCTCCTCTCTGGTCGTTGTCCCACAAATGATACAAGCAGCTGATTGCTGAGAAGCAGGCCAAGTGGCACCTAATGGCGTGCAGTCTGGTGAGACCTGCAAATAAAAACAAAAAAATCACACCTATGGTCCAGCCATGCGTAATGTAATGCATGAAACTAACTTTTTTAACATTCATGGTAATAGCAGGGAGATTTTATATGCTCACGGTTCCGAGCACAATTACATCTGTCGACGTGACTCCCTGCCCGGAGTGGGACGCCTGTATAGGTTGGTTCTGTGAGGTAGTTCTAAGCACCGAGGAGCTCTGTCGCGGAATACTCCACTCAAATTGAAACCACACTCCATCCCGGATTCTTTTTCCCCCTGTGCTCCATAGCTATTAAGTACCCCCATGGCGGCGATGGCGGCGCATACTACGCCACCAAAAACGGCTGTTGTCATTACAACTTTCGCTGTAAAATCTACAGACACAAAGGAAACCGTATCTATTGAGACAAACTTCAAGGAAAGGGCAACGTACTTTGCCACGGCTGAAGTAACTTAACGTCAAGACTTATGGCACAGGTGTCTTTTAAGAAGCAAGTTTGAGAAATTTATTAGCATTAAAGGCCACGAGCTCACCGGGACGTAGTAAGACGGCTGCTCTTTTACGTCAGAACTAAGGTGCGTGCCGCATAATCTTGTTAGAGAAAAATGGACAAGTCATCTGAAGTGCACAAGCATACCGTACGTGTGCAATGCTCGTCTTTGGTCTCTTTCTGTGGCGTTGTTTCGAAGGCGTCGTTTGAATTGTTTTCTCTCACTGAACAAGAAATTGGAGCACTCTGGAGCTTCGCATACAATATTAGAACGCGATAACGTAATCGGGCCCCGTGCGCATCGCATTCTCCATTGCTTGCCTGGATTCGGAACTGGGCACATGCCTCAGCTGTGCCGTAAAGTAACGAATGACTGTGCGCGTAACAATGGCTATTTCAAATTATCCTAAAATGCCTGCTGCAAGTATAGTTGTTAGGTGCCCACTACGCCATAATTCTTCCTTGTTCGCATCAGCGAAGGGCCCACTACGCGCCTGTAAGGCAACACGCGAACCTACAATGCTTCTCGCTTGTTTATGCTTTTTCTAATGATGATGATTAAATATATTGTCTGAGCGCTTCGTAATTGGTGGGCCTTCAAAACGCCCCGTGGTTGCGCAATTCACATGTTTTCACGCCTGGCACGGTTTTGCGCTTCTGCCTCACATAGTACATGCGTTGCCACGCAGACGGCGTGTGCAGTTCTTACTAGAACGGAAGATTTTATTATTAATTTTATTTGCATATCTCTCAATTTTTCGGTCACGGACAAGATGATTTTTCGCTAACACAACGTTCGCCGTCACTGATGCCGACACTAGAATTTCTGCGAAACAACCTCTGTAGCGCTATCGCGTTAATATGAAATCCCATACGAATCCACTGCAGCGTTTTTTTCTAGCAGACAGTGCAAAAAATAACGGAACAAACGGTGGCTTGCGTCTATTTAAATGGGAATCTTTTAGACAAAACGGAGTGTTTCATAAAAAAATGCTATGGCGGCAGGGCAGCCGTCTTCTTCACCGACAAATTCTACGTCAAAGCGGAAATATATTGTATCTGCTAAAGTTCCATTGCAATGACTAATAACGTAGCTTGTTATTTATTTAATTTCCGTTGTCATATAATAATAACTTGTGGAGCTTTACGTGCCCCTGTCACAATATGATTATGAGCCATGCTGTATTAGTCGTGTTTGCAAAAAATGTTGACCAATAGGGATCTCTCAAAGTGCACCTAAATCTAAGTTTGGCGCACAACGTACTCCTCACCAAGAAGCACCACCTACGCAACGCTCTATACGGGGCGATGTGCTAAAGGCAAGCTCGCTTAAAAATGTATTATCGGCTAACCTGCCGTAAATACAGCGACTGAAAAATTCAGCAAACCTATGCAAAAATAGTAGTTTGTTTCTCAGGCTGCTTGCTCTTCTATAGAAGGCGCTCTTTGATTTTGCAAAGCACCAGTGGTTCATATCATAGTGCAGCACATTGAAAGTACAGGTGCAACGCTCATAGCTAACCGACGTCTAGCGATATTTCAATAAAGCCGATGAATTTCTTCACCGTTGACGAACCTGTTTTACATCATACCGAAAAACATTCCCCTCCTCATGAGTACCCTCACCTATACTCTCAAACATGGTTGTCACTAAGAACATGCGACATTACTCATGGAAGGATTCGGCGACATCCGCTGTCAGCTAAGCGTCGGCTAACGGTGGCTGTCCGCAGCCATAGTAATTTAATAAGATAATGCAATGCACAATAATATGGCTCTTCCCCTTGCATAAATGACGCGCACTGTTCAGCAATGAGAATTAGTCGATTTCACCGCCAACTGGTCACTCTTATATTGAAGCTGTTTATGCGGACCCGTCGGCATTATGGCATAGTCGCGCTGCAGAAAGAACCAGGGTGGAGAAAAGGAAGTCTGATGAAAGGCAAAGAAGGTCGTGCGATGACGCCTACGCAATTCGAGCGATCCAAAGTGTGGTCTGAAAGCACGTGATAAAGCTCACGGCAGGCGGGCAATTCACACAGTGCATTCAGAGTGGAGCAGTTGGCCCTGAAATGGCAGAAGGTAGGCTGGGGGTGACCAGAAAAAACTTAGTCTGGGGTAACCCACGCCGACCAGAGCCGGTGACTGTAACTACAAACCAGACTAGGCTTAAAAGGAAAATAAGTTCACCGCAAAGGGAAGCAATGAATGCGACAGGAACGAACTGGAATGTTTTAGGAAGTAAGGCATGCAGCTAACTCTTTTGGATATCGTGCGTAACTCTACAAACGCTAGCCTAAGGGAATACGACCGTTCTGGGAGCAAAGCGGTTTCGTGCTATAGTCGTCTTACTGCGAAGTAAACGGCAAGATATAATGCGTGAGTCAGTGCTCATGTCCGTGACCTTTCGATAAAAGTTCGCAGTTGCTGTTCCAACGACAGAGCGACAATAAAATATCTTAGAAGTAACTAGGTTTAAACGAAAGAAGGAAGGCACCAAATTGGGTTGTTGACGTTCACTTGGTAATGATTTGACTCCGCTAAGGCTAGGACAACAACGTGCTGTCCTTTTTCTTGTTGTCTGTGTGTTAGCGCAGTTAAACCATTACGAAAGAAGAGGCTTGAAGGGAGGGAACGAAAGACGCAACAGCTTCGCTGTCCGACGGCTTTCACGGCGTTGAAGTGGCTAGACTTGTTTAGTGTCGCCTTAGGACACTATATAAAGTACACGTTGAATGTCATCAGCGTTGCAGCTTAGCGGCTTAGATGCTAAACACGAGGTTTCATTCCTGGTCACGGCTGCATTATGTCGGGCAAGAACAGCCGTGCACTTAGAGAACTCCAGGTGGTCAACGTTTCTCCGGAGCACACCAATTCCTCACAGTAATTTCGGGTCCTGGCTACTTAAGACTCTTAACTACAGCCCCCCAGTAAATTGTTAAGAGTTTTGAAAGCGTGCAAGAGGCGGAACTTACTTGTGGGAACGTCAGCGCTGACTTGAGAAAGTCGCACCTCCTCCAAGACTCGCCACCGCCAATGTCACTTTGTCGCAGAAAAGCTTCAAGCAGTCTTCCAACGACGTGGTACCCACGGTCCGACACGCCGATCGATGGACGACAGCCACACGAAATCCAGCTTTCACGGGCATCAGCATTTACTTCGTTTGTCTTCTACGACGCGCCGCATGGCCTTTATCTTTTTTTAATCTCGCGCGAAGTCGGTAGTTGTGATACGGAAGGAAATAAAAGAAAGAAAAATTGGGGGGACGCTTAAGCTTCGCCTTTAAGAGCTGACGCGATAGCATATCCTGCCCCTAGTGCGCACTTCGAACACTACGAGGTGATTTAACAGAATGCGCGCACTAAGGTGTGTGCTTATGTAATGGGTAGCGTGCTTTAAACCAGGAGTAAGTATGCGCGAGAACCTTTTTCCAAACTGAGATGCACCCACTACGGGGTTCTTAAGGGAATACGCGCGTAATGTGTTGCCTTTTGTAATGGTGGGCTGTCCTTAAACACCAAGTCGTTATGATATTGACTGTGTGACGTCCGATGGCAATGTACGCTGTACCACGCAATATTACTGCAATATTGCATCTCGTACTGTGACACCGTACAGGAAGCGTATTTTTGGGAAGCATCAAAGTACTTTCAGTGGATCTCCAGCAGAGGTTGGCTGTTTGGTAGAACACTGCTTGCCACGCAGCCGGCCTGGGTTCGATGCTCACTCCGACCCAAAATTTTTATATTATTTTATTTGCCGCTTTTTCGATTTTTCGGTCACGGACAAGATGATGATTTTCGCTCACAACCACTGCCGACGCCGGGGGGGGGCAGCGGATTTCGGCGATACGAGCTCTCTAACGCTATCGCGTTAAAAAAGAACACCAAACGCACAACTTCCCCGACTAAACTGGCTCCGCCGCCATTCGTGTTAACGGCGATAAAGATGAGACCGGTGACCCATATTCTAAAAGAGCCTAGTTATGGTGGCTAGAGGGAGAGGTGTGAGCAACGGCGCGCCGGAGACGAAGCATTTTTCATGACGATGCGACGGCGCGGGAGGCATCTCGGTGCCGACAGCAGCGCCGCCGCATGGGCGCGTCCTCGGGCGCGTCTGTCGGCTCCGAAGGGGCGATCGGAGATCTGTTCGTTCCGCTTGTTCGTTCTCCTGGGGGAGAACAAGCGCGCTGATTGGCTGAAGCCGGACAACTCACGCCATTCTAAGGGGCGTGGCCATTTCTTTTTTTTCCTTGATGTTTTCTTTTTTGATGACGTCATGCCGCGTCATAACGAGCATGTCGTCTGCTAAAAGTGAACGGAGAGCGAGCCCGTTCGCTCGCGTTCTCTCGAGCGAACAATGGCGTCGCACGGCATGTATTTCGAGTGATGCGGCGGTTGCGGCTGCCGCAACAGCTGATTTTGAGGAAATGGCGCTTGCAACGGTGCTTCCTTGCTACGTTGGCGTTTCTCGAAGCAGATGGTGCGAAATGCGTTTGAAGAGATGAGCGAGTGTGAATTCCGGCGTCGCTTTCGTTTCTCGAAACGTACTGTACCTTGGTTGTGCGACGATCTCGGCCCCGTCATCGGGTGCCAACGAACCAGTGGGATTTAAACAGAGCGGAAGGCGTTGTGCGCGCTGAGATTTTTGCGATCGGATGCTTCCAGCGAGCTGTCGGCTGCGAGGAATTCAGCGGCCTGTCGCAGTCGTCCGTCAGGAACACGCCATTACTGTCGCTCACGGGCAAAAACGGTGGGTGGCCTTTTCCGGAGACCACAGACGCGAAGAGCGAACAAAGGCGGCGTTCGCGCGGCTCGGGCAGATTCCCGTTGTGGTCGGTGCGTGGATGGTACGCTCATCGCAATCCCGAAGCCCCATGGCCTGAGCTCCGCGGACACGACGCATTACATGTCGGGGAAGGGACTCTACGCATTCAACACCACGATCGTGAGTATTATTCATGCATTGTATGCGTAACGAATTGTTTCATTTATATCGCTTAAACTTTCCGCTTTACTGAGGCTGTTGCAACTGAGTATAAGTGGGAGCGGTATTTTCGATCTATCCAGAACGGGAATTGGTTCGTTTCAGGGCACTTCGCTTAGGATAAGCGATGAAATCATGTGACGCGGAGTACACTTTGGTTCAGCGGCCTGCACAGTGCATAATATTACCGTTGCTCGTTCGCCATGTGTACCCGAAGCTTGATTCTCGATTTGTATTTGTTGAGATTAGCGCTCCCAGAATGTGCCGTAGTATGTCCTTATTGTTCATTGTCGTGATGGACGTTACATGGATCAATACATGGATGGATGAATAAACTTTATTTCGGTCCCTCGGAACGCGCCCTAGCATGTACATTAAATACGCATTGTTTCATAACCCTTTTTTCAGTCGAAGTTTTTCGTGTTGTAGATATTTTGTGATACATTGCCTTAAACATACAGCAATAATTTTTAAAAGGCTTTGGTGGCTGAAAGATGGGTTGTTCCAAGCAGTAAACATGCAGACTACCCTTTGACACTGCATTGTCCTCGTGTTAGAACTTATGGTACAAGTCCTACCCTGTCGATGATTTGTCCATAGCTATGTTTCAACAGTCAGTAACAGTGAAGACAGATGTAGTTACATTAACATAATACCAACATTGTACCCAAGGTCATTTATGGGTACAATTTTGACTGAATTGAATTCTGCAGACATGTGATGCCGACCTCTGGATGTCAGTCCATGTTTCCTGGGGTCATGTCATGACTAGTGGGTATGGCGGGGGAGCCCTCTCCGTCAGCACCTGGAAGCAAAACTTCGGCTTGCTTGGTAAGTGCTGTCAATGCTTGCCACATTCAAGACGTTATCACTACAGCTGTCATGCCGACCTCGTGCAGGAGACTCCAGCTATACATTAGAACCGTGGTTCCTGACACCAGTGCCCGGACGACCAGCTCGTGGCACCCCTGATGACCACTACAACAAGGCCCACACCGCCATGCGCAATGTTGTGGAGTGGTGCATCGCTGTAAGCTTGTGCACAGCTGCTCAAGCATCATTGCTGCTTGTGCAGCTCTGCACGACATTGCGTTGGCGGCACATGAGCCTGTTCTCGAAGGAAACGATGACGACACCGACGATGCTGACTGCTGCCAGCAGCAGCTGAGCTACCACCACCACCACCACCACAACGGGAGCCAGCAGCAGCGCAACCGTGTAGTGAACCTGTTTCGAGAACTACAGGGCCTGCATGCTTGAGCACCTGCGCAGAGTACGCCGCCGCCTGCAACGACCTCGGCAGCATTGCGTGGTGCGTGTTTGTCTTTGTTCAATGTGTTTGTCACTGTTTTTTTTTTACTACGCTTCAAATGTTTGCTACACATATCAACGAAACAGCGTTCTCCTATCAATGAATAACCCCCTTGAATAGGTTGGCAAAAAATGTGAAGCTCACCCTGACTCACTCGTGAAATATATTTTGCTCTTGGGGCTCACTCAAACTCAGACTCACCAAAATTTTCCTCAAGGGATTCACTCGGACTCAGGCTCACTAAAATGTTTTCACCCGGACTCGAACTCACCAATGTATTACTCACTTGGACTCACAGCTCGATCTGAATCTGAGTGAGTCGACTCATGAGTGATTTTGCCGACCTATGCCCCCTTGTCACACAACGCCATGCTGATGAAATGCTTCGACCAGGTTGTAAAATATGGCGCTTCACACTAAGCACAAGTGAGAGCTCAACTGTGAATGGCACATGGTGCCATTCACAGCCAAAGTGGTAACCGGAAAAGGCTGTTTGAATCAGGACAGCAAGATGCGGTAGCTTTAGTGCAACAAGAATCGTGCTTGTAAATGAAATGAACAACAAGGGTGGTGTCAGAATTGAAATTTTATTACAAGTATCACGAGCAATGCACATAAAAAGCAAAATATATAAATATCCTTTAAATTTAATGCCAAGGAAAAGAATACAAAAGTAGCTTCCTTTTATATTACAAATGGAGTTATTACAAAGTGCCTGCTGCTCCTCTGCAACAACACACGCGTCTCGCAGCACGAAAGTCATTGTATTACATGAAAACAAGGCACAGTCGAACCGGTATTAATTGAACTCGCTAAAAAATGCAAGTTGTTGGTTGCTGATATGTCTTCCTCTATTATTGATTTCTGTTTGTACCCAATCCTGTTATCTAAACACTTCTAAGCAACAGAACACGTATTCGTCAACTGTTTTTTGGTCTTGCAATATTTCAAAATTGTGCAACCTAGACCTTTCACAAACGCTTTTCTTTTTTTCTAGGACGTGTAAAAATCGATAGAAAACGTACAGTGTGCCACAATATTCTACACGTATACACTATAAACATAAAGAGAGGTCACGTATACACTATAAACATAAAGATACACAGTGCACTATGTGCATATACTACAAATTGCTCAATGCATGACTTTGTATAATGAGATTTTAAAAAATGACATGGCAAAACATGATTTATAAATGAAACCACACTGTGCTATGCACATGTACTACAAAACTGCTGAATGCATCACCTCGCACGAGATTAAAAAATGACATCGCAGGACACGATTTACCATTGATCTACACTTTACTATGTACAATGAAACAGCACATCAGTGCTTCTGATATGCAGAAAAAGAAAATTAACTGAAAGAAAATTGCAGGGCACCATTGAAGCAAACCAGCGTATCATAGCTCGTGATGTGAACAAAAATAAATCTACATATATGTACAACTAGTCTTTACAAATCACTGTGCAGGTGCCTTCCGCTGCAATGAGGGCCGGGCGAGGGTACCAACGCCTTGCAATTTGTGGACCGCGTCACCGAGAAGTTGAACCTGGCGCAGCTTTCCAATGATGCCTGGCCCTGCCGCCTGGTGTTTGCGGCTAGTAACTCCAGCGCCTCGGCCTGCCGGTTGCCCCCATCTCGCAGCTGCGGCACGAGCTGGAAACCAAGAAATGTGTTGCCATTATCATCTATAAATTTCCTGCTACCGACTCTTCGCTGGAAGCTTCTGTTCGTGAAGAGTTTCAGTGTGTGCAACAATTTCCTCTCTGTTGAAAATCCACTGACCCAACGGCATCCATGAATGGTGCTTGGTTCACCGCACAACCGCACCCCAAGTGCAGGGTAGCCAACCGAGCCAAAGCTTGGTTAACCTCCCTGCCTTTCCTCTTCGTATCTCTCTCTCTCTCTCAACGCACTTCGTTTGGACAGACCAAAGCGGTGCCGGAATTCATTTTCGCTCATCTCATCAAACGCATCTCACGCCTCTAACCATCTCTGCATGAGAAGCAACCAAACAGCCCTTTTCAGGGCTACACAATCGTTTGCCCGGCTTTACGCGATGACTGACACAATCTCCTTCCGAAACCCTAGCTGCTGCAGTATGCAAAACATACAGCAAGCAGGTGTAACACAGGTGCAAACATGTGCATTTGTGTATGATGGTATGTGAAAAAGTTATATAACGAGCTTGCTTTTTGAACAGTATATTTAGCAATAGCACATTTTCAGTTTCACTTTTGAAGCAATTGACAAAACAGGGAAACATTTCAAGATGTTGAACATTTTTGCAATGCTACCTTTTTGCTACATTTCACCATAACTGCAAGGCAGGACACCTGTTTATTCCATCTGACAGTTATGCATACAACTAGCTCCTGCAACCGTTTGCCAAATTTTTTTTGTGCAGCCTTTTGTCTTTATGCCCACAGATGTCATCTCTTCACAAACATATGCCTGCACGCATGAGCATCACCTGTGAGCATGTAACACCATCTACAGTTAATCAAAAACATCAGCGAAACTTACGAGTTGGGGCACGGGAAAGATCCTGGGCCACATCCTCTTCAGCCACACCAGTAGCAGCTGGAGCAGGGCTCACCTGTTATAGTAAGAAGTTTCTTGATTGACACACTGAGTGCAATAAGAAGTATGGAATGGAAGTGGACAATAGCAATGTTTTTTTAGAATGTTTCAACAGCGGCATGCTATGACACACAGACTTCGGAGAGAGGGGTGGAGGGAGGCAAGCCTACTGGCTACGCACCTCACTCGACTCGAGGGTCTGAGAAATGGGTTGGAACACGTAGGGTGCTCTAATGAGCTTCGAAATATAGTTCGCGGCTGTTCTTTCGTCATCACCGCAAATGTGGCTGTTTCGCATTCTGTTCTGGGCGGCGCAACGTGTTAGCACCTCAGCTAACGCGGCGGCCGGGTGATCCACTCGATATTGTTTGAAAAAGTAAAACTAACAGCGCGTAATGGCTCGAAGCAAACGAGCCCACTTGTTCGCAGCATACAAGTAACAATGATATTCTAAGCCAGTGCTTACCGATTCAGACCACACGAACTATGGGCCTCGCACACTCGTCCCTGTCAAGCACGACGCGGCCGCGGTAATCCGAAATCTGGCCGCCTCGGGTGCCGCTGTAAAGCACAAGCGGGACGTGTAAGATGACCGACCACAATACAATTGTGCTCGCACTCACCTCTGCTGCCCTCGGAGTTTGGCAAGACCCTGCTGCGAATAGTAGCGCTCATTCCTCCATCGGGCCTGCCACTGGGCCCTGGTGTTACGCGCAGGGACTTCTTCGTTCAAAAGCGCTACTAGCTCCTGCCACATGTCGTCCCGGTCCTCCCTCGTGAAAGACGGCTCCAGCGGGCACGACAGCGTCGCGATCTGTGGGTGCTCTTTCACAAAAGCCAGCAGAAGCTCCTTTTGACGATCCGACACCCGAGAACCACTGCCGAGAACCAACGCAGACGTTGCGATCGGACGACATTTTGAAACTACGTCAGCCGCTACTTTTCTCTTTTTTTTTTCGCGTGCGCGACACCATCTAGCGACGACGTCAAAAAAACTAACATTATTAAATATCATCACTCAAAGCTGTTGCTGTTTGAAAGAGTGTTTGAGCTTGAGAAGCAAAAACAATAATTTTCTGTAAAGTAATTATATTTATTAAAAGGCGAGAAACGCTTCACGGTCCCTGTGCCGACGTCACAGGATGCGCGTCTACTTCCGGAAAGCTGTCCGCTTCACGATTGGCTGTTCTCTTCCTCTCGGCGGTTCTAGGCGGGAGCGCTGCGCCTCCTCTCACTTCTGTGACGTAGGCACCGCAGAACGAACGCGGAACGAACAGATCTCCGATCGCCCCCCAGATATCATCCGCGCGCTTGGTACGGACGCGAGGCGCGTTTTCCGTTCACGACTTCTTACGGCGCACCATATAACCAAATAATTTTCGAGATTAGGCAAACATATCAATGAAGCTGGCCCAACAAGAGCTTTGGTAATTGCTTCGTACTGCTGAAGCTTTGTGTGGAGTAACGATTGGAAAGCACTGCACCTCGGCTTATGCAGTGGGTGGTCGTTTGCGGGGGCTATTGCCCCCCGTTTCGCTGGCAATTTCTTGGAAAGGTACGCAGCGACGTTGGGGAACAAAGCTGGAACCGCATCTGGTGTTAGGGAAGGGCGACCACGGGGAATTTCCACTGTGTCACCGTTGATCACATGTGTGTAGCTGCGAAATATAAACCTCTTGTCGAAGTGAAGTTCACAGACAACGCTGTTCTTCTCCAGCGGCTTATCAGCTCGTGGAACGGAACGTTCCCAACCCTGGCGGTCGACGTTCATCATCGGCGCACGATAACTGCGATAGAGAGACCTTAATTTCTATCTTGTTTTCCTGTCCGAGACGTATACCGTAGTGGATCCAGGGGCGAAACAATGTCTCTGCTGTCTCTGCAGTTTTGCCATCACGTAGCGTCAGCACATGAAAACAACAAACTCGCAGGTGAGCCGTCGGCGCAATGTAGCGGACGCTTTTCGGCTTTCTTGCGACGCTCGGTCGATCACATAAAGTGCTCGGTCGATCACATAAAGTAACCAAGGCACGCGTCCTCTGATCCGGTGACGGCGACGGATAATCTATCGACGGAACGACACAACTTCACGACAGAAAATGTTATGCGCTGACGAGATCGGCAGCAACACCGGCGTTCGCCGCACAATTATCTTTTTCGCTCGCGAGATAACGCGACATGCGTTTGTCGCTCGCGAACAATGCGGCATACGTTTATCGGTCTCGAAAAACGTGACATGCTTTTCTTGCTCGCAAAAACCGCGACATACGTACGTTTCTCGGTCGCGAAAAACGCAACATGCGTTTCTCGCTTTAGTAGACAGCGTGCCATAGACGCTTCGCTGACTAGGAAATTCCGCTTTCCCGCGAAGCGCCGGTGGCTACGGCAACGCATTTGGCCATCAGGCACCAATACGCACAAACAAAAGCCGAGCAGGCGAAGCAACAGGTGACATAACACCACTTTGCCGAGAGAATCCACGAGACCACTTCGCCAGACCTCGCTCTAGGCATCTCGGAGACGACGAGCGCGCCACCTGTCGGCGTCATGAAAATGTGCTTCACCGGCTTGCACGGCGCAGCCCGGCCGATGCTGACACCTCCCCCTCTAGCCACCATAGCCTAGTCATTCCCTCATTCTTTGGCAAAGGCTCTTTTCACTTGAAAAACAGGGTACCCGGCTTCACCGGAGAATTTGAAAGGGCAGCCAAACGTTTTATTGATTAACGATTTTTTTTACCGTGCGTATTGGCTCAGCCGATGGCAGATATTGAAGGCGTTGTCGTTTGCTTAATTGCCAGCTCTTCACAATGTTGATTTCGAGGTTACTCAGCCTGTCCTGTCTGGTTGCTTTGGTCAGTGCGTTTTTCGCGCTGTTCCCTGCTTCTCTGGCTGCATAGTAAGCGGGGATACATATGTTTTCTAGTTGTGTTTGTACGACCACTGTGTCATATTTATCATTTGCCACGTGGGATAGCACGCGAGGTGGTCAGTCGGGCTTAATACACATCGATTACAGTGAAGATGTTTTTCGCACCCCAACGTACTTTTACAAACGAGTAGGAAACCCGATACCATCGCAAATTACACGTCGTTACGGTGACGTAGACTGGCCGCATAGCGCACCAAAACAATCAAATTTGAGTTACCACCTAGCAGCAAGTAAGCTCAACAGTACCACTGTCCCATCACACATTTCTTCCAAGAAATGGCCTGTAACAGATCTGAAACTGCAGATTATTTTGTGCGGCAGGACAAGCATATTTGTTACCGTTCAATTATGTTGAAAATGTTATCTGAGCGAACGAGGGCCTAACTTAAGTTGCAGAAACCCCAATATTATTTAATATTATTTTTGTTAAACCTGATTAGGCTATTTCCCTCAAGTGTAAGCTTCGCCGTTGATGCACGACATGTACCCGTCGCTATAGGAGACAGAGAACGAAAAAGAAGGACATGTAAACCGGAAACCTGTGTTGTCGGCTACCCTATTTTGAGGGCAGGGACATGCACAGATCAAAAACAGTTGAAGGAATTGGTGAGGAGTGCCTACCGGCGAGATTCTTTGCGGTCTTCAATGGCGGCGGCGAAAAGATAACTTGCCGCCAGCAGGGACCGAACCTGCGACCTTCGAATAACGCGTCCGATGCTCTACCACTGAGCTAAGGCAGCGGTCATCCTCCCGTTTACTTTATGGGGTTATAGTGCATTTAAACCGGCATAATGTGAACGGGAGGATGACCGTGGCCGTAGCTCAGTGGTAGAGCATCGGACGCGTTATTTCGAAGGTCAGGTTCGGTCCCTGCCGGGGGCAGGTTACCTTTTCGTCCACTTTACTTTCTTCACTTTTATATCTCAATTATTATAAAAACATCCCCCATAGTTCCCTTGGTATTATCGTCTGTTAGTTCTCATTAATTACGAGGTTGTTGTCACTGATGGAAGCGCACTCCTTTTTTTAGTGATGATTCTGGGCCTCTGAAGAGGGGGTTGTATCACACGCCAAATGTTATTTCGTTCCACTGCTGAACTACCTGAGAGTATATCATGATGGTCCTACGTCCAGGAAGCTCATCGTCGCAGAAGGTTGCACGCACCGTTACTGCTCCTCGTCCGCGAAATTCCGGCGACTCGTCGATAATGATGAAAACGGGGCGGTCTGTCATAGAAGAGCTTATCGACGCAATGTCTCTCGCACTGACCTCATGTAGTTATTTCTGATATAGTGTTTCCCTGCTTGGCATCGTGCGTGCCACCGGACACTTGATTCAAAAGAGTCCAAGAGCTCATCAGCCTGATGCCGTAGAATCCCAACATGACTTCTTGCACGGCAGATGTGTTGCTAAGGTGAAGTTTATATCAGCCAAACCGGTCGACGTGTCAGTGACCGCTTAGAACATGCTCTTTTGATAAAAAACGAAACAAGGTCATAAAGGCCGTTAAAAGTGGAGCTTATCAGATAAATCCTAACGGTGAAAAATTTTACCAGCGAGTGTTTATCGGATTTTTTTCCGATTTATTAGAAAGCAGAGAGCCTAGTTATAACATAGACACGTCGAGGACGAACACAGTTTTTGTCCTCGGTATTCCAGCCGAAATGCGCACCGAAAAAAAAAGTCGCATCCCATGAAGCTATGCCGCGCTTCTGCCGCGGTGTGATTGGATATGGCGACACTGGCGCATCGCCATATATCCAATCACACCGCGGCAGAAGCGCGGCATAGCTTTATGGGACGTAATGTCGCGTCGCCATATCCAATCACATCACGGCAGAAGCGTGACTTCACGCCACTGAAGCATCCCCAAAATTTCGTCGCCATTCTGATCTCTATGGACGAAGTTACAATAATGCATTTATTTGCATGTATCGACGTTCACGACAGCATGAAAAAGATTGCCTGCAAGTATAAAAGTGCCATTTCTGCAAAGCAGGCATAGTTACAGACAACTCGCTAGATTCGTGGCTATGAAGCAAGGACATTTCGCAGATTAACGGCGACGCCGGCTGCCTCTGCGAACCGGCTCACTTCGCTTCCACTTTTGCTGTTCACAGCGAGGGCACCAATAAAGCAATTGCACATGCGAACGCAAGACTTTTCTTTGCTTAAAAAAAAAGAAAGCACACCACACACATGATAATTTTATTGGCAAAAAACAACGGCGTACGGCGACTTCGACTGTTAGAAAAGGGTGTCGGCAACGGTGTGCGCACATCTACATTTGCCGCTTTGAGGCGTCAGAGATGGTGCCCTGCTGTGATGTGCTCCTCGCTAGCAAACATTGTGGTAGCTAGCCGGGGAG